>NC_042619.1:150149434-150297698 GCF_901001135.1 Rhinatrema bivittatum
CTTTTCCTTTTCCTCTTCACCCATATCACCGCAATAGCATATTCACCTTCCCTTCCCTCTCCCACTCACTCCCCCGAAGCTATTAAACTTCTGTTCCCTCCTCTCATACCACTGGCACAATCATATTTTCTCCTGTTACCTCTCCCCTCAACCACTGGCATATTCACTTTCCTTTCCCTCTTTACCCATCTTACCCCCTCAGGCATATTCACCTTCCCTCCCCTTCCCTCCCCAATCCAACCTCTCGCTAGAATGATCAACTTCCCCTCCCTTTCCTCTCCCTTAATCCCCTGGGATAACCACCTTCCTTTACCTCTCTTCCCATTCCTCTGCCATAATCACCTTCTCTCCTTGCCTCCCACCCTATTGCTCTGGCATAATCACCTACCATTACCTCTTCTTCCCCATCCCCCTGGAATATTCACCTTTTCTTCTCTCCTTGCCCCCATCCCTCTGGTACAATCATCTTTTGTTCCCTTCCCCACCCCCCTCCACACCCTGGCCTGGCATAATCACCTTCACCCTTCTGTTTTTCTCCTCCCGCATTCCCCTGACACAATCACCTTCCCTTCTAGTCCCCCATTCCACTCCCCTAGTCTCCCTCAGCTCCACTTCCCTGGCATAATTACCATCCCTTTCGCTTTACCCATCACCAGCACGCTCACCTTTGGTCAAGAGAATCATCAAAGTGCCACGCTCTTTGGCTGGGTAGGGCCTGTGCAGAAAGAGTAACTGCATCACGTTGGGCTGCACAGGCTGATGACGCTGCTGCAGTCCCTGCCTCACTAGGCCCAGACAAGCTGAATCATTGCTTCTTGTCAGCTTGTTTTGGCTGCTGGCGCTGCAGTTAAAAAAAAAAAAGAACACAAAAAAACATGCCAATTAGTGTTGGGGATTCAATGAAACACTAGAAAGCCCTGAATGCAAGCCACTGTTCCACTCTTTAATTTCTTACTTTTTTTTTTTTTAATAATGAAGCCTATAAATAAAGAAATGACTGACTAGAAATATGAGGAAAGGGTTACAACTTACAGTATGAAAAGGCAGCGAACTTAAGAATAGTACTGAAAAGACAATCAGTAAAAGAGAGAGAGAGGGAGGGAGAGAGAGAGAAAGAGAATGAAATGAGGTTGTGGAAGTCAGCCTCACATGCATAAATTGTGCTTGCTGGCTGCAGCCTTCAGTGAGACAGTGTCCCATTCCTAGACCTGATTACTCACAGAGACTAAGCCAAAAACCATGCCAAAGCCAGGGTCATTCACTCTCTTTTGTCAATCTGCTGTTTCCTGTCTAGCACCTCACTCAGCTGCCACAAAGAGGGATTTACACAAGTCTTCTGAGATATGCAGATATGCGATCATATGTATCTGCTAATGTCAACAAATAACCTTCTGCCTGAAATATGTCTAAGCTCCTGATTTTGGTGCAATAGAGCATCAAGGTATTATCTGAAATCATCAAAAACAACAATGAGAAATAGACAGAAGGTTAATCACTTTTATATGCCATGGGTGAATGTTAGTGATAAAATGAGCTCAGATCACTTCATGTAATATGATCGAAAGAACCATTGTGGCTTATATTGTTTTATTTCTCTCTGTCAGTGCTGTGGATGCATGAAATACAAAGAAGAGCATGTTTGTAATGCATGATCATGTTGATATATGAAATCAGCTACAGTCATTTTTCTGGCCTTTCTCAACCATGAGATTAGAGTGATTTCCACTCCTCCCCGATGTGGGCTCAAAGAAAAACAACATGAGGTTAAAGGTAGAACATCAATTAAATTAGGAAAGTAAATTAATCCAGCATGCCACTTAAATTTCTTCACTCATTTTCAATTATTTAATCATAATGCTTTGTAAGAAGTTTTATGCATCTGGAAATAGGATTATCCAGCATAAAGTAAAAGAATGACAGGATTTACAGACTTTGAAAATTAAATTATGTGATTCATGCTTTTTTCCAGGCATCTGAATGACTTTCAAATGATGCAGTCACTTTGTGCTCTCTAATCCTTCTTATGAAAGACATGGATGAAATATGCTGATGATACTACTCTTTCTATATTAATACAAGCTTCCTTGAAATACTCATACCAATCTTTTTATTTCTTAAATTGGCTTGTGGTATTTTAAATGCTTATTTTTCTTAAGACTGCTTTCAATAAATTTTCACAATACATGTAACATGAAAGTTGTAGGAGCAATCCTAAATTATTGGTACTATAGGGTAGGAACACATTTTTCAAACCGAATATTTATTTGATAAGGATGCCATTATAAAGAGTTGAAAGAACTACAGAACTTAATCCATGTATGTTATTAATTAGAAACACATTTTTTGTTAGAAAAAATGAATACATTAAAATTTGTTCACTAAAGATCTTGGAGGAGGACCATTGTGGGTTGACAAGAGTACGGATGGGAGTACTTGGGTGGAACTAGCATAACTGAAAAGTGACAAGGCCATGAGGCCTGATGAGATTCATCCTTTGGCTGCTAGACAGCCCCCTACCCCAGTGGTTCTCACAGGGTCATGCTCAGAAGTGATCTAGTCGCTGCCTTGAAGGCTGCATGACACAGCAAGGCCAGCCCTTTAAGAACCTCCATCACAGTATACCCCCCACCTTACCATGTAGTCTCCATTCTGCCTTTGTCCTCTAGTCTTTGTCCTTTTATTTTTGTTCTTTGTTTTTCTCCTCTCGCCTGTATATCCTTGCTCTTATTCTGTACCTTTCTAGATTGTCTTCCCTTCCTTTGCCTTGTCTGGTGGCCTGTGCTCTTTGTCTTGCCATTGCCTTGTTTGGGCCTAACCTGTTTCCTTGTATTCTGTGTCTTGTCTTATCCTGTCCTGTCCTGTCCTGTCTAGGTCCTCCAGTAATATCCCTCATCCCAGTCATGCTTCTGTTCTTTATATGCCTCCACATTTACCCGTTCTAGCCCTCTCATGATTCTACAGACCTCTATCATATCCCCCCTCAGCCATCTCTTCTCCAAGCTGAACAGCCCTACCCTCTTTAGCCTTTCCTCATAGGGGAGCCATTCCATCCCATTTATCATTTTGGTTGCCCTTCCCTGTACCTTCTCCAGTGCAACTTTATCTTTTTTGAAATGCGGTAACAGTACTCAAGCTGAGGTCTCACCATGGAGTGATACAGAGGCATTAAGACATTTTCTGTTTTATTCACCATTCCCTTCCTAAAAATGCCTAACATTCTGTTTGCTTTTTTGACTGCTAAAGCACACTAAGCAGACAATTTCAATGTATTATCCACTATGATGCCTAGATCTTTTTCCTAGGTGGTAGTTCCTAATATGGAACCTAACATCATGTAACTACAACATGGGTTATTTTTTCCTATATGCATCACCTTGCTCTTGTCCACATTAAATTTCATCTGCCATTTGGATGCCCAATCTTCCAGAAGGTCCTCCTGCAATTTATCACAATCTGCTCGTGATTTAACTACTCTGAATAATTTTGTATCATCTGCAAATTTGATGACTTCACTCATTGTATTCCTTTCCAGATCATTTATAAATATATTGAAAAGCAGTGATCCATGTACAGTTCTCTGAGATACTCCACAGTTTACCCTTTTCCACTGAGAATATTGACCATTTAATCCTACTCTGTTTCCTGTCTTTTAACCAGTTTGTAATCCATGAAAGGATATTGCCTCCAATCCCATGACTTTTTAGTTTTCTTAGAAGCCTCTTATGAGGATCTTTGTCAAATGCCTTCTGAAAATACAAATAAACTACATCTACTGGTTCACCTTTATCCACATGTTTATTAACCCCTTCAAAAAAATGAAGATTTGTGAAGCAAGATTTCCCTTGGTTAAATCCATGCTGACTGTGTTTCATTAAACCATGTCTTTCTATATGCTCTGTGATTTTGAACTTTAGAATAGTTTCCATTTTTCTTGGCATTAAAGTCAGGCTCACCAGTTTATAATTTCCCAGATCAACCCTGGGGCCATTTTTAAATATTGGGGTTACATTGGTCACCCTACAGTCTTCAGGTTCAATGGATGATTTTAATGACACGTTACAAATTTTAACTAATAGATCTAAAATTTCATTTTTTTAATTCCTTCAGAACCCTGGGGTGGAATCCATCTAGTCTAAGTGATTTGCTGCTCTTTAGTTTGTCAATCTGGCCTACTAGATTTTCCAGGTCCACCATTATTTTGTTCATTAATCATTTCTTCTGACTCATCACCTTGAAAACCATCTCCAGAACCAATTTCTCCCCAACATCCTCATTAGTAAACACAGAAGAAAAGAATTCATTTAGTCTTTCTGTAATAGCCATATCATCCCTAGGAGCCCCTTTAACCCCTTGGTCATCTAACGGTCCAACTAACTCCCTTACATGTTTCCTGTTTTGGATATATTTTTAAAAAGTGTTTATTATGAGTTTTTGCCTCTATGGCAAACTTCATTTCAAATTCTCTCTTAGCCTGTCTTATCAATGTTTTACACTTAACTTGAAAATAATGATGCTTTTTCCTATTTTCTTCAGATGGATCCTTCTTCCATTTTATGAAGGATTTTTTTTGGCTAAAATAGCATCTTCAACCTCACCTTTTAACCATGCCAGTAATCATTTTGCCTTTCTTCCATTTTTCTTAGCTCATGGAATACATCTGTACTGCACTTCTGAGACTGTATTTTTAAACAATATCTATGCCTGCTGAACACTTTTATCTTTTGCAGCTGTACCTTTCAGTTTTATTCTAGCTAATTTCCTCATTTTATCAAAGTTTCTCTTTTGAACATTTAATATTAGAGCTGTAGATTTTCATATTGCCCCCCTTCCAGTCATTAGTTCAAATTTGATCATGTTATGATCATTATTACCAAGTGGCCCTACCACCATTACCTCGCTCACCAAATCCTGAGTTGCACTAAGAATTAGATCTAATAATGGTTCCTGATCCAATTGCTCCATAAAGCAGTCATTTATTCCATCCATTTCTCTAGCATGCCCAGGTGTTACATTTACAGAGATGTTACATTTACCCAGTCAATATTGTGTTAATTTAAGTCTCCCATTATTACTGTACTGCCAAATTGGTTAGCTTCCCTGATTTCTCTTAGCATTTCATCATCCATCTGATCCATCTGATCTACCCATGTAGATTCTACTTTGCATTTAATCTCATGTATTACTTTTATCCTGTTGGACTCTATGCCCAACCGGACATAAAGTGTCACACTCCCGGCAAGTTGATCCTCCCTATTATTATCCCTATTATTGAGCCAAACAGAGAAGAGTGCGGCAAGAGACAAGAAAAGAAAGGGACGCCTGCCTATCAGCAGGTGGCTAGAGGCCTTTAAACTCCCGCGCTTCCCAATGGACTTCCTTTCGGGCCCACCCACTCCCAGCTGCAACCATATCTCGGTCAGGGCTCGCGCCATCGACATGGCCCATTCGGGGCAAGAGGCTGCTCACCCCCCCTGGCGGAGTGAGCCGAACAGAGAAGAGTGTGGCAAGAGACAAGAAAAGTAAGGGAAGCCTTCCTACAATACCTATCTTTTCACATCTTCCCCCTCTCCTAACAGGAACAACATGACAGCAGGTCTCCCAATCCCCATCCTACACCACAGGATCATTACTACTGGAAAAGCACTCACGCAACCAAGGTCATGCTCCGGCAGGACGCTCATCCCAATCATGATCTCCCCAATCACGCAATTTCTAGGCCTTGCATTATTCTCCTGTCACTCTTCAAAGCTCAATCTCTTACTAAGAAAACACATATCCTCAACGATTTCCTCCTAGACACAAAACCAGACATCTGCACCATAACAGAAACTTGGCTTAAACCAACAGATATAGCACTAATCAACCAACTCCCCACACATCTCTACGATATCCTATCACTCCCCAGACAAAATAAAAGAGGTGGAGACCTTCTCATCGCGGCCAAGAAAGAATTGAAACTATCTCAAATCCCAATCAAGTCAGCCTCTAAACTGGAACTAGGCCTTTTCAAAACTGACCAACTACAAATACTCCTCATATACGCACTGCCAGGACTTCTCGAAATGGACGCATCACCCGCTGTAGAAATCATCACAAAATATATAAACCTGAACTGCCCAGCCCTAATTTTAGGGGATTTCAACCTTCATGTTGATAGCACCCCCCTAACAACCAATTGTGAGGCATTTATCTCCGCCTTATCTGCCTTGGGCTTCATACAAATTATCAACAAGCCCACTCACAAAGCTGGCCACACCCTGGACCTAATTTTCATAAATTCCGGCCTTAAACACTTTTCCCCTCCCAAATGGCACTCCGGTCCCCTGGTCGGATCACACGTTAATCACGACCACCATCACAGTGAATGGAAGCATCACCAAGCACCCACTGCAAACCACATTCCATTACAGAAGAGTGTGCACCGCTGACACCATCAGCAACCATCTGGCTGAAAAACTACCTCAACTAGACCTCTCAACCCCCAATTCAGCACTATTCTCCTGGCAAAACATCACTGAGACAATAGCTAATAAAGTATGTCCGCTAGTAACAAAAAAAATCAACCCCACCTCACACAGAAAACAACCCTGGTTCTCCAACGAGCTTCGTAAACTCAAACAAAATCTCAGACAGAAAGAAAACAAATGGCACAAGACCCCTTGCCCCAGCACACTATCTGCCTATAAATCGGCCCTCCACCTTTACAGAAACACCACCCTACGGACAAAAAGAGATTTCTATGTTCAAAGAATTCACAACCTTGTATTTGATGCCAAAGCACTATTTACCTACATATCGGAATTCACACAAACCAGCACCCCACCCATTCCTAATGACCAGGAGCAATCTAAAGCTAACAAACTTGCCACCTTCTTTCAAAGCAAAATCACCAACCTCTTGACCCGCCTGTCCTCAAGCCCTACCACTCCACCCAGCTCATATCATGCCTCAAACAAAGGGTTCACACTTGATTCCTTTGAACCCACTACTGCCTTGGAGACTGAATCTATAATAAAGAAAATGTAACCATCCTCCCACCCTTTCGAACAAATACCAACAAAATTACTGCTAATGATACCAGACACTATCTCCAAACCTTTAGTCAATATCATAAACTGCTCACTATCTCAAGGAATCTTCCCAGATGACCTAAAACTCGCTTCTCTCAAACCACTCCTCAAAAAACCCAACCTAGACACTAGAGAACCTAACAACTTCCGCCCTATTTCCAATCTGCCATTCATAGCTAAGATCATGGAAAAGATAGTTAACAAACAACTCTCAGAGTATCTCGAAGACCACAAAATACTGCACCCTTCCCAATTCGGGTTTCGTAAAGCTCTAAGCACCGAAATCCTCCTCCTCTCTCTAACAGACCACCTTATCATGGGTATGGACAAGGGACAATCCTTCCTACTGATACTCCTCAACCTCTCAGCGGCTTTTGACACCGTTAACCACTCTATCCTCATCAATCGACTAGCCGATATTGGGATAACAGGAACCACCTTAAAATGGTTCAAATCTTTCCTCACAAACAGAGACTTCAAGGTCCGAATCAATAATAAAGAATCCCCTCGCATCAATTCATCACTAGGAGTCCCCCAAGGCTCCTCCTTATCCCCTACTCTCTTCAATATATACCTCCTTCCCCTATGCCAACTATTAACGAACCTAAACTTAAAACACTATCTTTATGCAGACAACGTCTAAATATTGATCCCAATATCTGATTCTATCACAAAAGCGCTCAAGTTCTTGGACACCTGCCTCCAAGAAATCAACTCACTTCTCACTAAGCTAAACTTAATACTCAATTCAGACAAAACCAAACCCCTCATCATCTCTCCCGACTCCACAAATACCCCTCATCATCTCTCCCATACTCCACAAATACCAACACCCAATCCCCTGGTCTCCCACGCAAGAGACCTGGGAGTATTAATTGATAACCATCTAAATCTAAAAAAATTCATCAATCAAACTATCAAAGACTGCTTCTACAAACTGCAGGTATTAAAAAGAATCAAACCATTGCTGCACTTTCAAGACTTCAGATCTGTACTCCAGTTTTATTCTCCAAAATAGACTACTGCAATTCTATCTTGCTAGGTCTACCCACCTCCTCTACCAAACCGCTGCAGATGCTTCAAAATGCTGCAGCCAGAATCCTAACAAATACCTGCAGAAGAGACCACATTAGAAACATAGAAACATAGAAATGACGGCAGAAGAAGACCAAACGGCCCATCCAGTCTACCCAGCAAGCTATGCACTTTTTTTTTTCCTCTTACTTGTTACACTTGGCTCTTAGTACCTTTTAGTTCTATTTCCCTTCCACCCCACCATTAATGTAGAGAGCAGTGTTGAACTGCATGCAATTGAATATGTAGCTTAGTTAGGGGTAGTAACCACCTCAATAAGCAAGCTACACCCATGCTTTTGTTTACTCGACTATGTAATTCAGTCCTTGTTGGTTGTTGTCTATATATAGATCCTCTTTTCTACATTGCCCCTGCCATTGAAGCAGAGAGCTATGCTGGCTATGCACTGAAAGTGAAGTAACAGACTTTCTCCCCTGCCGTTGAAGCAGAGAGCTATGCTGGCTATGCGTTGAAAGTGAAGTAACAGACTTTCTCCCCTGCTGTTGAAGCAGAGAGCTATGCACCCATCCTCAGATATTTGCACTGGCTACCAATCAGCTTCAGAATTCTACACAAGTCCCTCACCATCATCCACAAAACAATTCACAACCAAGCCCCCTTGGATTTTCAATTCCCAATCAGACTTCACACTTCCTCCAGACCAATCAGAGAAGCTTATAGAAGATCCCTGCACACCCCCCCCCCCCCCCAACAAAATCCACCCACCATCTAACCACCAGAGAATGGGCCTTTTCCACAGCGGGACCAACCATTTGGAACACCATTTCACCAGAGCTCAGACAAGAACCTTGCCTGTTGACTTTCAGAAAAAGGCTCAAGACTTGGTTATTTAAACAGGCCTTTCCATAAACCTCAGAACCCCCCCAGCTGTTACAAACGATCACTCAACAATTTGTAAATAATTGATACAGTTATCCAGTTACTGTCTGCTATATCTTCCTCTTCCCAGTTCCGGCACCCCTGTTCATTGTTACTTTTGTCTTCCCTATACCATGTTAATAGTTAGTTAAGCTATGACCCCTGTTATTTGTAAACCGACATGATATGATATGTATCATGAATGCCGGTATAAAAAAGCACTAAATAAATAAATAAATAAATAAAATAAATACATATCATTTGTACTCTGATATAGCATTGTCCCATTGGTTATCCTCCTTTCAGGTAATAGAAGGACTAGGGGGTGCTCCATGAAGTTAGTAAGCAGCACATTTTAAAAAAATCTGAGAAACTTCTTTTTCACTCAACACACAATCAAGCACTGGAATTTGTTGCCAAAGGATGTGGTTAAGGCAGTTAGTGTAGCTGGGTTTAAATAAAGTTAGGATAAGTTCATGGAAAAATCCATAAACTGCTATTAATCAAGCTGACTTAGGGAATAGCCAATGCTACTACTGACATTAATAGCATGGGATCTATTTAATGTTTGGGTATTTGCCAGGAACTTGTAACCTGGATTTGCCACTGTTGGAAACAGGATGCTGGGCTTGATGGACCTTCAGTCTAACTCAGTATGGAAACTTCTTATATACTTATGTTCTTATTCCTTGTTCTGCTCTCTGTTTTGGTCTTGCCTTGTCTTTGTTTTTTCCTTGTCCTCCCTGTTTTGTCAGTACACTCTCTGCTTCTGTGAGTACTCTATTTCTGACCCAGTGCACTGCCCTCCAGAAGACCTGCCAGCCACCAGCACTAGAGGGTCCAATTTGAAGGGAATGTAGATGGTGAGGTAGAAGATCTATGCTGGTCCTGCCTGCTCTTGACCCCTGCAGAAGATCACACTCCTGACCTGCCTGCTCCTGACTCTTGCTTCCCTCTGCTTAGGAGCACCCCTAAATCTGCCACCCTAGCCTAGCCATGACATCTCCCAGGATACTTAGGAAGCTCTCAAAAGTGGTAGCAGAGAGCAGGCTGGAAACTACAGGCTGGTTAGCCTTACCTCAGAGGTGGAAAAATGTAATGGAAAGGCTGATGAAGGAATGGATAGTGAACTATAAAGTTAAATGGGTTAAGGACCCAAGACAACATGGTATTACCATAATCACAATACAATGGATATATATATATATATATAAAGATATTAATTATTTTATCATATCCTATAAAAACACTACTTGCATGCACTCATACATAAATACTCTATCTTACTACTAATGCTACACATTCAACCCATACATAAGAAAGAATGCAGGGATGCATTCAAGCAGGAATGTATTCATGTATTGAAGCATCAAATATTTTTCATCAGCTTTAGAGTCTTTTACCTATTTGGGATATTTATTTATTGGTTTTTATATACCGCCGCTCATCAGAGATATCGTGTCGGTGTACAGATGACAAAAACATACGCCGGAGCGTTATACATGGAACAAGAGTAACAGTTGAAGTCTTATACAAAGCAACTAATAAAGAACAGAAATATAACTTAAAAACATATTTATAACATAACATGTATAGCTTAAATTAATGGTAAAAATGGGGATGCTGAGAGTGACATAATTTGAAAATTTTTGGACCACCAGGTAATTTTAAAAGGTTTTGGTCGGGTCAGGAGGGGGGGGGGGGGGGTTGATTTAAAGGGTCGGGTGGGTTTTTTTTTAGCGGCACGGGCCTCCCTAAAAAAAAAGGGTCGGGAGGGTGGGGGAGGCTAAGGGGGGTCGATTTAAAGGGTCGGGTGGGTTTTTTTTTTATCGGGCCATCGGCGCCATTTTAATTAGTGGCAGCCAAAATGGCGCCGATGGCCCGAGAGCGGGAGATCGCCCCGGGACCCCCCCCACTAGACCACCAGGTAACTTAACATTTTGGGGGGGTTTGGGAGGGTGGGGGAGGGTAAGGAATTGGTTTTAAAGGATCGGGGTGGGTTTAGGTGTTGTTTTGGTGTGCCGGTTTTCCCGCCCTCCCCCAAAGAATTCCCGTGCCCTATTTAACGATACAATACAAATGCCCCTGACGATAAATCAGGGGCATTTGTATTGTATCGTGCACTCTAACGATTTAGAACGATTTTAAAATTATCTGACAATAATTTTAATCGTTCAAAAACAATTCACATCCCTAGCAGGCAGTGCAGAGACAAGCACAATGTTCGTGAGATGGGGTAGACCCAGAGGGAATACCTCCTAGTAGTAATCCAGTAATGGTCCGTAGAGCAGGGTACACCGATAAGGTCCTCTCGTATAGATGGCTTGGTAGTGGCCTGCAGTGCAGGATACACCAGCGGGGTTCCCCAAGTAGATCAGAAATGGTAGTGGCCCACAGCACGGGATACGGCAGTGGATTCCCAAGATGATGGTATGAAGGAGGTCCACAAAATGAGGTGCTCATAGGAGGTTCTATGAAGGTGAATGCGGAAGTGGCCCGCAGGGTGGGGTACCCCAGAGGTAGGAAGTAATCCAAGGATTCAGAGTACTCACAGCAAGGCGCATTCCAACAGTTGTCTGGGATGCAGGGTAGAGCGATAGCCCAAGGAAGAAGGCCCTCCGAGGAGCGGATAACCAGAGACAAGGAAGGGCCCCCGTGAAACGGGTACCCAGAGGGTGTCTCGCCAGAGTAGGAGCTGGAATGGAGTCCTTAGCGTGAGGTACAGAATCAACAATGATGGAACTTGTTGCCAAGTCATCAGTGGTGAGGTTCGGTTGGCTTAAGTGTCCGGGAGTGGAGACATCATCAGCGGGGGACACCCCTGAGATTCCCGCCAAGGAGTGCTTAACCTGACCTGTGTGCGTGCGCGTGTGTCTATGTGATCCCAGAGTCAAGATGGTGGTCGGCAGCGCCCACGCCATCCTGGAACGCCAGCGGGTTTGGAGGTAGCTGGTGGAGGCTGCCACTTTCCCCAATGAAGTCACAGAAGAGAAGAGAGAGGTGAGCAGATGTGGTCGCAGCCGTCTGCGACTGATGGACATATCACTCATGTGATACCTTCATGTTTAATATTGTTTAGTCTTTGGAATTGTCTTAATCTACCTTTTGTATTTAATTACCAAAGTAAGGTCATGTCAAATTAATCTGATTGATTTTTTATGATTTGGTGCCAAGAGAACTAAATAAAGGATGAGCATTTGATGTTATTTACCTGAATTTCAGTAAAACATTTGATATGGTCCTGCATAGGAGGCTCATGAACTAAATAAAAAGCTTGGGGTTGGGTCCCAAGGTGTTGGAATGGATTACAAACAGAGATGAACTTCATTTTTTACTTCCGGGTTGTTTTTTGAGTCAGACGCTTTGGGGTAAAGTTCGGTTTTCCTCGGTTAGCTTTTTGACAAACGAATAAAAAACTAAGAGAGAAAAATGAAACTGGCTCAAAAAACGATGCGGGAAAACGAAGCTAAAAAAAACCCCACCCCAAGCATTAAAATTTACTATAAAACATTAAATACAACCCCCCATCCCGATCTCTCCCCAAGACTTACCAACATCCCTGGTGGGCCAGCGGGGTCCCACGAGCGATTTGTCCCTCAGTGCCCGGTGTGCCTGCCTTGCTCAGAATAGCACTGATAGCCTCTGAATTACTATGTCACAGGGGCTACAGGTGCCATTGGTCAGCCCCTGTCACATGGCCATCAGCGCCATCTTGTGCTCTTGCCATGTGACAGGGGCTGACCAATGGCGCCGGTAGCCCCTGTGGCATAGTATGGGAAAAGGCTATCGGCGCCATTTTGGTTACTGGCAGCCGACGGCTCGAGGGCAGGAGATCACTCTGGGACCCCCGCTGGACCCCCAGGGACTTTTGGCCAGCTTGGGGGGGCCTCCTGACCCCCCAAGACTTGGGGGTCAGGAGACCCCCGCTGGACACCCATGGACTTTTGGCCAGCTCTGGGGGGGGGGGGGGGGGGGGGGGGGGGGGGGGGGCTCCTGACACCCCAAGACTTGCCAAAAGTCCCTGGGGGTCCAGGAACGATCTTGTCGTCGGCTGCCAGTAATCAAAATGGCACCGATAGCCTTTGCCCATACTATGTCGTAGAGGCTACTGGTGCCATTGGTCAGCCCCTGTCACATGGTAGGAGCACAAGATGGCACCAATGGCCCTGTGACAGGGGCTGACCAATGACACCAGTAGCCCCTGTGACATAGTAATTCAGAGGCTATCGGCGCCATTTTGAGTGAGGCAGGCACGCCGGGCACGGAGGGACAAATCACTCACGAGACCTTGCTGGACCACTAGGGATGTTAGTAAGTCTTGGGGAGGGATCAGGATGGTGTGTGTGTGTGTGTGTGGGGGGGGGGGGGGGTTTGGATTATAGTTAATTGTAATGCTTGGGGTGGTTTTTAATTTAAAAAAATAAAATGTGCCCCTCTCCCCGTACAAACCCAAAAAATGGATTTTCCCCAAAGTCCGGGGAAAATCCATTTCAGGGTTCGGGGGCCCCGACCTACGACGAATTAGGCAATTTCATTGAAATTGCCTAATTCGTGATAAACGAACCACATCTCTAATTACAAATTGGTTGACTGTCAGGCGACAGCAAGTGGTGGTAAATGGAACCTACTCTGAGGAGAGAAAAGTAATAACTGGCATGCTTCATGTATTGGTTAGGAACCAATTCTGTTCAGTATCCTTGTGAGTGATATTGAGGAATGGTTAGAATGAAAAGTTGTTGTTTTGCAGAGACACTAAGATCTGCAACAGATTGGAAAACCCTGAAGAAGTAGGAGTATGAAAAGCGATCTAAGAAAATTCAAGTAGTGGTTGATGGTTTGGCAGCTGGGATTCAATGCCAAGAAATATAGTCATGTATTGGGATATAGAAATCCAGAGGAGCTGCATGTGATGAGGGCAGGAGAAGCAAAAAACTGATGTGCATGGAAAGGGCGAGAGGCCTCAAGGTATTAGGGTGTTATGATCTGAAGGCAGAGACACAATGTGACAAGTTAGTGGCTATGGCTAGAGAGATCCTGTGTTGCATAGAGAGAGGTATAACCAGCAAGAAAAAAGTCTTGATAATGCCCCTGTACAAGTTCTTTGGGGAAGCCTCACCTGGAGTACTGTGTTCAGTTCTGGAGACCATATTTCAGAAAGGAGTCCAATCCTTTTGGTGTTTCAAGCTATCACTAATGAATATGCATGAGAGATTTATAAGCACATTGTTTCAATTCTATACAAATCTACCTCATGCATATTCATTAGAGATAGCCTGAAAACCCAAGAGAATTGGTGTCTACCTCTGAGGGAATACCATTAAATCAATAGTGCCGCCTACTGACTCAATCAATTTTTTATCAAATTTGATTGAGGTATATAGTGATTGTTTATCTTTCAAAGAGATGTAGTCAATTCTTTTGCTCTTGTGCATTGCAAAATTACCATAAAAATAGTTTTAAGAATCATTTTTGAGGAAAATGATGTTTTCTTTCTGAATTTGTACCATACACAGATATGCATTCTGTATATGCCAAAAAGGAATGAAGTACTGCCTGCATTGTGACTCTGTCTCATAATTGATTAATGGCTAGATATTTAATTAACATACTGCATAGATTTGTAGTGCATTTCATCTAAACAGAATATAGGTGCACTTCTAAATGTGTATATATTTGCATGCATGCTTCTTGCTCAGCAGTATTGCATGTGAACTTCCATTAGTTAAACCAGGGGTTCTTAACCTAGTTCTCAGAGCACACCTAGGCTGTCAGGATTTCAAGATATCCACAATGAATATGCATAAAATATATTTGCATGAACTGCCTCTATTACATGTAAATCTAATCTCATGCATATTCATTCTGGATATCCTGAAAACCTGACTGGCTAAGTGTGTCCCAAGGTCTGGGTTGAGAACCAGTGAGTTAAACAGCAAGGATAAGGAAAGATGTCTTGAGATTATTGTGAGCCTTTTGAACAGAACCAGAGAATCATGTCATTTACAGACCTCGGTTAGTTGGACTAACCAAGCAAAGGAGGAAAAGAGCTCTAAAATTAAAAATGGAGAGCACTTTTTAGCAGAGAAATCAAAAAATCAACTTGCAAAAATGAAGAACATGTTTTATCAACTTTTCAAATATGGTCTCAGAAAGTATTATTGCTTTAGGCATATTAAAGACACGCTTGTGCCAGCTTGATCTGTTAAGAGGTGACCTCTACCTTGTTTATCCCATTCTTCTTTTCATTTCTGTGGCTGATTTTTTATTTTTAAAATATGACTAGCATGCCTAATTGAATGATGCTAAAACCTCATAACCACAGGATTCAGATCTGCTTGTAACCTCTGCACAGTTAGATAACAATGTGCTGCTGTAGCTTCTGACAGCATGACTTTATGTCCTATCACTAAAGTTATTTTCTCATTTTCTAAAGAAGTTACTATAAGCCCAGGACACTGGAGAATAACAGAAAGTGTGTCTATGATGACTCCTTAAGGGGGCCTAAGAAACATATTTATTGTGGATGTTAAGGCTCTTGTGAGCACTAAGAAGAGTGTGCTATGCAGCAAGGCCTTACTGTGCACATTATGATGCTCCCTCCTAACATTGTTGAAGTTGCACTAAAATTATTGCAATCTCTCATTTTAAAGAGGGATTGTCATATCCAAATTAGGATTTACTTGATCCACAGGAAATCTCTGTGGGCCCTGAAAATTGTGAAAATTCAATAAATATCTGCCGTGGGGTTAAATTATTACCAAGTTCACTGTGGCTTGAAATCCCCTATGGGCCCAAAGTGAAAGCTCAACCAAAAAAACTTTGAATGATGCTGGAAAGTGGTGCTTCACTGCATATTAAGCAAATAACAGGGGCTCAGTGGCCCCAGTAGAACGACCCCCCTGCCCCTTGATTCCAAAGATCAAGGAACCTCCCTGCCGGATGTTTTCCCTCGGGTCCCTTACAACTGGATCAAGTCTTGATATTACCCCCCTTCATACTCCGACATCATGCCCAGGCCCCTACTCTCCTCATCACACCTTCTGTTGAGGCACAAATGACAAGCAAGGCAGCAAAGCTCAAGGCCACTTCAGCCCTGCTGCTAGTAACTTGGAAACTGGTGCTATCTGACTTTTGATATGAGTTTGCCACAGACCTCCCAGCCAATTGTCAATGGCATTTTATATAAGGACTGTGAACACAGTGTCCCTGCCAAAAATAAGGATAGGACTGCCTTGCAAGGGGTCAGGGCTGTACCTTAAGTGAGGTTAGCCCACTCTATTAAGTGTAGACTTTTTGATGTTGAACTGCTTTTATTTGTATTGATTTTGTTATAATAAAATGGGCCATAACTATTCCCTTTGAATCTATTCCTGACTGAAAGTTGACATTCTCTGGAGTCTGAACAAAGGGAATCATCACAGCATGCTTCTCACTTTCTTGCATAGAAGCTTTTGTATGTGTCTGTAAATGTTCTTTCACATTTTGTCTGAGTCTGTTCTGATGGTATGACAAGTACTGGTCTGGGTGTTTTTTGTGTGTGTATGCCTCATGTATACATACATTTCACATATCTTTTCATTCAAAGTCATCAAGACACGTGCAAAGAACAAACTGGTCCTTTAATGAAAGTATGAAAAATATTGTTCAACAAAATGACTAAAAAATTAGAATAAAATCCTCGAATCACCAAACCAAAGTACTGAACAGGAGATGTATTTATGATTATTACTTTATATTTAGTGCACATATTTTCATTGGTATAAGAAGGTCTTCAAAATATGAACATGCCAATCCATTTACTATTGTGGATCAAATCTCCCCTAAAATGTACTTATAGTAATCAAGTAATCAGATACAAGAAGCATATACCCATGGTCAATATTCAAAGTGCGTTTTCTGCTACTTAGCTAGATAAGTATAGCTTATATGGCTAAGTGGCAATCGCTGAATATCTGGTTATGTTCAGTGGTGACCACTTAGCCAGATAAGTCATTTATATGGCAAATTGACAGCCAGATAGTCAGAGGTTGATAATGGGTAGATCAGGGTGGCATAACTTATTCAGTTAACAATAGAATAAGTAGTGTTATTCACTCTTATCCAGTTAAATAAATCAGTTAAGTTAGACCTGCCATAGAGCTGGTTTAACTTTGCTGGATATAACTTATCTGGCTAAGTAGCAACTTTTTTTTTAAATTCTTTATTTATATCATTTTAACTGGTTAGAAACAAAATACAAATTTTGCTTACAGAAAGAAAAATAACGTGGGTCTATACACTTTTATTCAGTATTCCATTTTAGAAATAACAATATTCAATTATAAAGCAATAATACAATTTGTATTTTACCCCTTTCGGAATATCGCAAACAATTTTAAAGTTTAAATTTTTCCCACTACCAAGCAGAATAACAGCTTACGGGGGGGTGGGGGGGGGGGGGAGGAGATGAAATTCAAGGGAGCTTATTCATATGCAAATAAGATATAAGGACAAAAGCAAAGCACAGTATAACAGCACAATATATTTCACATCTATAGGGTAGAGGTGATAGGTTTCCTGGCTTCAACAAATTCTTTCAACTGTTCCGGGATAAAAAATACAAAACACTCTTATCCTTTTGTTATAAGACATTTACATGGAAAACGGAGTTTAAAGGAAAAACCTAACCCCACAATCTCTTGTCGGAGATTTAAAAATCTACAATGTCGGATTTAGTGGTTAAGGCCAAGTCAGGAAAAATTTTAACAGGTGACTCAAAAAAATGTACTGGATATTTCCTGAAATACATTTTCATCACCAGGTTCAAATCATTAACAGTAATAAATGATACTAATAATGTCTCTCTATCAATCACCTCCATAGCTGAATTTTCAAGGAAATTTGATAGATTTTCTTGAAAGGGGACATTATTAGTAATCGAAGATCTCGAAGATCTCGAAGATCTAGGATTTGGCAGGAAAAAGCATGTATTTACTGATAGCATATTTTCCTCATTAAACCCCAGTTTTTCACATAGAAACTTCTTTAATGTTGTGTAAGGTATATCTCCCACGACTCTTGGAAAATTAAGCAGTCGAAGATTTAAATGTCTCGCCTTGTTTTCCAAATGTTCCATGCATCTAGAGAGAACATCCCAATCTTTAATTGTTGCTATTTTAAATTCCTGGGAGTTTTTTTCCTTCTCCTCCAGACCTGAGACTTTAAGTGTTAGGAAACTGACCTGGTCTTGTAACTCCTTAGACTTTTGTAAACACTTAGAGTCTTAATGTTCCATTCTTTTATTTAGGGAATTCAATGTTGAACACAACCCAGCCACCAGATCCCATATGGCATCAAGAGTCACCACCACTGGGCGAGCTGGGATCTTAAAAAAATCACTGCAGGGAGCCATCTCTACATTATGGGCTGTTGCCCCCCTATTCCCATTCTCAAGCTCTCTCTCCACTCTCTCAATGGTACCTGTTGTCCCCGTAGGTGTCTGTCCCTCAACAGGGCATGATGTAGTTGGTCCAAGTTCCAAATCTTCAGGATTCCATGGCATTCCTTCCGCACTGAAACCGGCTGCAAAATCAGCTGATACTGCACCCAGGTTCGCCGTGTCCTCCCTCTGAGATGGTGGATGCCTTAGTTCGGGGCTCAGGGACGCTTCCTCTGAGGCGGAGTCGACTCTCCCATGCCAAACCACACATCAGGCTCCTCGGCTCTCTGGTCATTTTGCAGTGCTGGTGAGCCCATGAATTTTGTAATCTCTGGCTGTAAATTCAGCATAGGGAAAGAAACGTATGGGTAAATCCGAACTATCCTTTTGCGTTTGGGAGGCATCTCCTCTTTCCAGGGGAAAGATTTCAATGGGTAGAGGGTCTTTGCCTTATTGCAGGTCTTTTCCCACTCCCCTTTCTTGGGGGGTCCTGCCACATCTGTGTGCCAAGCTATATGCCAGTGTCAGTGTTTTGTCTATTTTAGAATGCTCGCCCTTCAATCTAGGGTGGTGGTCCCTCTGACCTCTGGACTTCCTTTGGCCAGTCCGTGACTTCTGCTAATGAGTTTAAATTGCTGCATTGTCCCTCTGCCTTGGTTTTATTTACACAGGAGCTTACAAAAAGGTGGATCTTGATTAATATCTTTTAGTTATGGTTTGAAGTTATCATCTGGACTGTTTCTTTTCTTTAGCTGTGACAGTGTTTTTGGGCTTGTCAGCATATTTGTCCGTATCCCTCTGGCTATTATGAATCATATTTGGTGCTTTCAGTGGTTAAACATGGCATATCTCCCTACATTTCCCCTTCACAAGTGGAATGAACCAGCAATGGATCTTATCACTGCTTAAGCTTAACTATCAGGCTGTGACATGTGTGACCACCAATGATGACATCATGAACATGAGGTAGGAATAATGCAACAATAATAGTAGTCATGGTACTTATAAGGAATTATAATAGTAATAATAGAATGGGAGTAGTGTAATAATGTAATAGATATATGCTATGGTTTTGAGGTGTTGGAGTGGATTCTTGGGTACTGTGGTGATGGCCACTCCCATGGGGAGGAGCCCCGTGAGGAACCGCAGTACTAGGCTAGACTCTATACATGCAGACACAGAATTTGTATTTATTATACAGCTTGATGGTACTGCCCAGGGAGTGGGCAGCAGTGAGGTAACCCAGTAGAACTAGTCCAGGGGTCCTCAGCAGAGGAGACCAGTCCCACACTTGAGTAGATGGTAGATAGCGCAGGGTAGTAGAGGAAAGTCCCGGATGCAGACTCTGAGCACTGAAGCTGAAGGTGAGACAGACTGACAGGGTTAGTTACTCACTGAAGTAGATAGCTGTATTGATGAAGATCCTGGCAGGCAGAAGTAGATCAGTAATAGGCACCAGAGTAGGAAGAGCAGGCCCTCGAGGAGCGAGTACCCGATATCCCAGATAGGTACCTGTAAGAGAGCATAAGGGCCACCGAGGAGCGGGTACACAGGTTAGTGATGAATTACCCTGAAGGGCAGAGAGAGAGAGCTTCCTGCGGCAGCTAGGAAGTGGCAGAACAGCTTAGACCGGAGGCATGCCAATCCTTGCTAACTTGGTTTGTTAGCAAATGAAGGGCAGGCTAAATTCCACAATGTGATGATGTCACTCAGAGGGGACACCCCCGAGGTTCCCGCCATGACGTGGATAAAGACATGGGTTGCGTGCGCACGCGCACCCTAGGAGGCCCTCAGGAGAATCATGGCGAACACCATCGCTGTTGCCATTCTGGGGATGCCAGAGAGAGCGGCATGAAGACGCAGCAGCAGCCATCTTCCCAAGGTTTGAGGAGAGAGGAGGAAGACAGGTGAGGCACAAAGGTCGAAGCCGTCTGAGACCGACGGACGCAACGATATAATAACAGTGAATAAAATCATCATTATAATGAGGAAAGACAAAAAAGTATAATGAAGGAAAATAAGTGGGGAATAGTAACAGGAAATATATATAAGGATTATAAGAAATAAGGAAATAATGTAGTACTTATGTGGTGGATGCTGTAGAAATATGAGGTAGGGACATCATTTCAGATGTGTGGTAGAGTATATGTATGTGCAACCCTCCTTTCCCTAGTCTGGAATGTGATGAAGTGTGATAACTGATTATCCAGTACCTCATACAGTTCCAGAGTTATGGGGCTGTGGGAGGTTTCGCAAGCGCATAGCTTTACGACGAGACCTTTCCTGTGTCATTAGGGCCCTTACTCTTTTAAAGAGGGTGACTGAAAATAGCAGGTGGGTCATGATCACCATGGTAGAGCAGGTAAGGCATTAGACAGATATAGTCCATTTTTAAAATATCTTCATCTCTGGAATCATAGTTGAAGACAGCAATTTCTGCTGTGTCTTGGTCTACAGACAGTTCCACAGGTTTTCATCAAAGTAGATTTCATGGCCCCAATGTCCAGGATTTCTACCTCTGTGGGAACTGGGTCTGGTTCTAGGTAGTATAAGGATATACCCCCTTACAGTAACTATTGAGTTCTTAGGTACTGTGACTAAAGAAACATTACTGGGTAAGGGGACCTTACTGCTATCATCATGCTTGTTAGAAACAGCAAGCTCTTTCAGAGGGGTGCTAACTAACCAAGCATTATTTATAACAGACACCACAATCCCAAGTGCAATGTACCCCACCTTACTCACCCCTGCTCCCCACCCAGATCATTAATACCAATCATGCTAAATCCACTCACTCAATTCCTAGGCCTCGCAACACTCACAATTCCTATCCAAAAAAACCCCACATACTCAATGACCTATTACTTAATGAAAAACCAGACATTTTTGCCATAACAGAGACCTGGCTTAAGGATACTGACTTAGTTCTACTAAGCCGACTCCCTAAACACAATTATGACATCTTCTCAATACACAGACCCAAAAAAAGAAGCGGAGGTATACTACTCGCCGCAAAAAAAAAACAAAACTCAAGCTGATACCACAAACAGTCAACCTCCCCCCTAAATATGAAATTGGCCTTTTCAAATCTCCTAACTTATAAATCTGCCTAGTCTACACACCACCTGGTACACTGGACAAGGACCCTTCTCCCCTTATCAAATTTATAGCCACTAACATAACTTTTGACATTCCTGCCATTATCTTCGGAGAATTTCATCTCCATGTTGACGCCCTCCCTCTATCACCGACCTGCGAAACAATCCTGGCCTCTCTCAATGCCATGGGATTCATACAGAACATAACAAACTCCACTCACAAAGCAGGCCACACCCTTGATCTAATCTTTATAAATTCTTTAATCCTTCCTGACACCCTCTCTTATACTCCAGTCCCATGGTCAGACCATTTCCTCATTCGCATTTCCTGTTCCATAAAGAACACTGTCAACATGCCAAGCGCAAAAACAATCATCCACTTTAGAAAACCCTGCACCAGGGAGGATTTAATAGATGCCCTCTCAGATCAGCTTAAAAAACTTGACCTAACTGGCTCAGAATCAGCCCTATCATTTATTTATTTATTTATTTACTTTTATCATCATGGAACCACCTCACCAGCGATATCACCAACAAGATCTGCCCTTTAAAAACAAAAGAAATAAGCCCAGAACTTAACACAAAAAAACCATGGTACACCCCAGAATTAAAAACTATGAAACACAACCTGCGAACTCAAGAAAAGAAATGGCGCAAAGAATCTTTGTTTAATGAAACTCACCACACGATTCCCCACTACCACAACACCCTGCAACCCCCCCCCCCAAAATCCCCAATGCTCATCTTAGCACCTTTGAGACCACTGCCGCCACAGAAATAGAAGCAATTCTCAAGAAAATTAGACCATCCCAACATCTATCAGATACGATTCCCATCAAATCCCTCCTGTCGATCCCCAACATAATAGCACAACCCATAGCTAATATCATCAACAGATCCATCACTCTTGGAACTGTGCCTACTCCCGTTAAACAAGCTATCGACAAACCAATACTTAAAAAACCCAAACTGGACACCACTGATCTGGCCAACTACTGCCCCATATCCAACTTACCTTTCATAGCAAAAGTCCTTGAAAAAACTGTCAACCGACAACTATCTAAAACATCACCACCTTCTCTTCACTTCTCAACATGGCTTTCTTAAACATCATAGTACGGAGACACTGTTTACCACCCTTACTGATTACCTCCATAAAGGCCTAGACAAAGGGCAAGCATACATTCTGGCCATACTCGACATCTCCTCAGCCGTCAATACCATAAGCCATAACATTCTAATTGAACGGCTCACAGAAATAGGCATCTCTGGAATCCCACTGCTCTGGTTCAAATCCTTCCTAAGCAACAGAAAATACAAAGTCAAAATAGGCACCACTGCATCCAAGGCAATCGACATAACACGTGGAGTGCCTCAAGGCTCCTCCCTCTTCTCCACTCTGTTTAACATATTCTTACTGCCCCTCCACCACCTCCTCTCAGAGCTCAATCTCCCGCACTTCCTATATGCAGACGATGTGCAAATAATTATTCCCATTAATGATTTCCTTAATACCTGGGAAACCGCCTTATCTGCCATCAACAATCTCCTTACCAACCTCCACTTAGCCCTTAACACTAATAAAACAGAACTCATGATTATTGCTCCCCAACACAACACTATTTATCCCTCCCCCTCCAACACCCGCCCATCCACCACCACATTCGCTCAACACATACGCGACCTAGGCTTCACTCTTGACACCCAATTCAATCTAAAAAAATGTATAAACACCATCATAAAAGAATGTTATTTCAAGTTCCATACTCTAAAAAAAACCTAAAACCCCTTCTGCATCTTAACAATTTCTGCTCAGTACTACAATCCATCATTCTTTCCAAAATTGACTACTCCAACAGTATCCTCCTAGGCCTTCCCAAAAGCACTATTGGCCCCCTCCAAATGCTTCAAAATGCTGCAGCACACCTCCTGACCAGCACAGACAAAAAGGAACATATCACCCCTATTCTTGAACAACTTCACTGGCTCCCAATATCCGCCAGGATTAATTTCAAGATACTCTCCCTCATACACAAAGCCCTTCACAATCCTAATATGCACTGGTTCAGCGACCACCTACAGTTCCGCTCCACCACCAAACCCACCAGATCTCAATACTTGGCAACCTTACAAACTCCATCACCCAAACTCACCGACCTCAATGCTCTCTTTCTATCGCTGGACCCACACTATGGAACACTATGCCCTCCGAATTGCACCAAGAACATTGTCCTAAAAAATTCAAACAAAAACTCAAAATGTGGCTGTATAAGCAGGCCTATAACCTCCCTCCCGCCCTTCAACCCCCCCCCCCCAACCGACCCTAGTGATGTTCGCCAGTGCTTGCCATCCTCCTCCACCCCCTCCTCACCCCTGGGTTCCTATTCTTCTGCCACCATAGGGTGCTAATCTCTCTTTCCTCTCCATGCCCCGTTCCACCTTCTTCACATTACAATCCTACAAATGTTAAAATTTCTAATCCTGTAAATAGCCCCTTCTCCCCCCCTTAAACATATGCCCTATTACTGTAATATGCTTTATCTACCCTTCCCCCCTGCCCAGCTATCTCCCCTTTTCTCGCTCTGTCAAAATTCTTCACCCCCTTAGTAAAACCTCTAATCTCTTCTCTGCCTCCTCCCTCCCTCCTCTTCTCCTTGATCAATTTTGCAATACCTTAAGTTTATGTTAACTCTTATCTGATTTTCCCTCTCTCCTGTGACACCCTCTTCTCCCTCTCCATCCCCTTCACCCCCCCTTTTTCTTGTACATCCACAGCTTCAACCATCCCTCCATTCCCAGCCTTCCCCCTCCATTCTGTGTCACATCTATCGTAATAGACTCAGATTTGTTATGACTGTCCCCGAATGCTTCGACCCTGGACTTGCTGTTTGCCTCTTATAATTCTAATGCACTATCCCTAACTTGCTGTTTGCCTGTTATAGTTTTAATAAACCCCTCCCCCCAGTTTGAATTAATTTTACTGTAAAGCCTTGTTTCACCGCATTATTTGTTATTCTGGAAACCGATGCGATGTTCCTGCCCCCAGTTTGAACTAATTTTATTGTAAAGCCTTTGTTACGCTGATTTTCTTGTTATCTGGAAACCAATGTGATGTTCCGAAATGAATGTCGGTCTATAAAAATGTGAAATAAATAAATAAATAAAACAGCAACCTTGGTTTTGGAGAATTCATCATACTTTGTCATGGTAATCTTATATTTATTCCGGACATTGTCTGAGGACAAACCACACAGAGCTTCTGTAGTATCCTTTAAGAAAGGCTTACCAGGACATAACCAATGTATATCCTTTGTTGACATAGGCATACATTAGGAACTAAATATTGCTGTGGGTTGTTGTTCTGATAGGCTAGAAGGGTAGGGGTATCTACACGTGGGTATACATTGTTTGTCCATGTACCTACATTAATTATTTGTTTCAATTGGTAAACATTCTCAGGTAAAATGAAAGACAAATTTAAAATGTACACAACCTCCATATTCTCAATGTCCACATACAGAGGTATAGCATTACCCATATAGGGGTATATTTTATAAATCCGCGCCCACGCGTAGTTTTGTTCGCACACCAGGCGCAAACAAGAGTACACGGGATTTTAATAGATACGCGCATAGCCATTAAAATCCGGGGTTGGCGCGCACAAGGCTGCCCAAAATCGGCAGCCTGCGCACGCTGAGCTGCGCAGCCTGCCTCCATTCCCTCTGAGGCCACTCTGAAATCGGAGCGCCCTCGGAGGGAACTTTCCTTCCGCCTCCCCCCACCTTCCCCTCCCTTCCCCTACCTAACCTACCCTCCCAGCCCTATCTAAGCCCCCTACCTTTGTTGTACAAGTTACGCCTGCCCAAAGCAGGCTTAACTTGTGTGCGCTGGGTCGGCCGCCGGCGCGTGATTCCCAGGCCCGGGAGCCATTTCGGAGGCCTCGGCCATGCCCCTGAAATGCCCCCAGGCCGGAACCATAACCGCGGCCCTGCCCCCAAATGACACGCCACCGCGACACGCCCCCCCCAACACGCCCCCCCCCCCCCAGGAAAGCCCTGGGACTTACACACGTCCCGGGGCTTGCGCGTGCCGCCGAGCCTACTCAACATAGGCTTGGCGCGCACAGGGGGTACTTCGGCCAGGTTTTCGGGGGGTACGTGCATATCCCTTTGAAAATCTATCCCACAATAAGCAATCTAGACCTGGATAGGATCGTTGTTACTTCGGGTAATTTTAGCGAAAGCATCTGTAAGACATCTGGAGAGACTAAAGAGATTGGATTTTATCTTTTCATTAAGTTATTCATCTTTGTCCAGCTCTCTAAACAAGTCATTGGTGAGCGCTTGAATGGACTGGATAAAAGTGCAGTCCTTGCTTAGCATGGTTTTAATGGTGGTAATGTCCTCTCAGTTATGCTTTATTGCTTGAAAATGTAGGTTAACCAAGGTGACAGTGTTACTTAGGGGCAGATTTTCAGAGCCCTGCTCGCGTAAGTCCCGGGGTTCTCCGAGGGGGGCGTGTCGGGGGGCGGGCCCGGTCGTCGCGGCGTTTAGGGGGCGTGTCGGCAGCGTTTTGGGGGCGGGTACGGGGCGTGGCTACGGCCCGGGGCGGTCCGGGGGCATGGCCGCGCCCTCCGTACCCGCCCCCAGGTCGCGTCCCGGCGCGCAAGAGGCCCGCTGGCGCGCGGGGATTTACGCCTCCCGGAGGGAGGCGTAAATCCCCCAACAAAGGTAAGGGGGGGGCTTAGACAGGGCCGGGTGGGTGGGTTAGGTAGGGGAAGGGAGGGGAAGGGGAGGGGAGGGCAAAAGGAAGTTCCCTCCGAGGCCGCTCCGATTTCGGAGCGGCCTCGGAGGGAATGGGGGTAGGCTGTGCGGCTCGGCGTGCGCCGGCTATACAAAATCAATAGCCTTGCGCGCGCCGATCCAGGTTTTTAGCAGATACGCGCGGCTCCGCGTGTATCTACTAAAATCCAGCTTACTTTTGCTTGCGCCTGATGCGCCAGCAAAAGTAGGCCAATTCGCGCTATTTGAAAATCTACCCCATAGTGTTTTATCTTGAGAAGTTAACTGTTTATGTTGGTGATGTATCTGTTTAGAGATACTTTTCATATCATCCTGCAATTCTTTAACAATGTTCTGTAAATTTTTTACAGAAACTGCATTTGGATGCAGCAAAGAGGGAACCCAGGACAGAAAAGATAATGGATCCAGCAATTAGTCTGATAAACCTTTTGTGTCAGTTTAAGTCTTTTCTAACAGGATGGATCATAATTTTGTCCACTTGGCTAAGAATGTTCTGAATGGTCTGTGTAGCATATTTCAGATGATCCATGAACCATGCTTTAGTTGCATGTTAGTGAGGTTAAAATGTTTCTGGATCACATGTTGGGGGTCCAGCAACACAAAGTCTTTCTTGGTGACAATCTGGGATTGCGTGATGAGGAAGCCAGGGGTGTCTTGCATCATGATGCCAGACGAGGGACCAGGTTCAACCAGCTTGGCAGCTTCTGGTCCTGACATCAGCAGCACTAGGACGATCGCCCTCAGGGATGGGCTTTTCATTTGAAAAACAGTAGAGAACTACTCTTCTGCTTTATTGTTAGTGTCAGTATCACAGGGCAAAGTATTTCAATTCACAAATTTATGAGGGTGACAAGGTCTGAGCTGATTAATGTGGACCCATTTAAGGACATCTTCATCATCAGGATTTGTCTTAATTCCAATAAGATACACAACTTTATCCACAATTACAAAAAATTTGATTTCTTTAGCTTTGTTTTTACAAGGTGAGTAAAACACCTTGTCTCCAATTTTAAACTCTTTAGAGGGAGCTTTTAAATCATAATGGGCTTTTCTACCTCTGACATTCATCTCCAAATTCTTTTGCGCAAAGCCAAAAGTGTTTTGCAAATGTTGTCGCAGATGGGTAACATATTCATGTGTAGTTGTAGCACTAACCAAATTAGCATCCTGCGTTTTGTAAAGCAAATGCATAGGTAAGGTCATTTTTCTTCCTGTCATCATCTCAAATGGTGAGAACCCCATAGTACGATTTGATGTGGCTCAGATAGCCATTAACACTAGGGGTAATTTGATATTCCAGTCCTTACCTGATGTGGCACATACTTCTTTAGAATGCTGATTATGGTTTTCTGTTTTCTCTACTTGTCCTGACAATTGGGGGTGATATGATATGCGGAGCTTATTTTTCAAACCCAACATTTTCCACACATGCTTAATTACTTATCAGTAAAATGAGGGCCTTGGTCCACGTCTACTTTCATAGGCAGACCCCAGCAACTGAACATGTGATTCAAGAGTAGGGTGGCTGTGGTCTCATCAGTGTTGTTAGGTGCGGGTATGTTCTCTACCCACTTAGTAAACAGGCAGGTCACTGTGAGCATGTATTTGTTACATCTAGAGGATATGACAACAGGCCCAACCAAATTTATTTGAATTGTAATACTTCGGGTCTGTAAAGGCGCTCTGTGTGTGGGTGAAGTGGGCTGGAACCTGCAGCAGGTGAGACAACCTTTTGTGTGTGATTTCACATCCTGGTACATGTACGGCCAACAGACTACTTGTTTCAGGGCATCATAAGTGATCTGATCACCTTGGTGCCTGCCGCATGGCTCATCATGGTCATGTTGTAGCATGATCTCCCTATGGGATGGCAGGACGATTCACTATATGATTCCCTTCTTATTGGTCCGAATCAGTAAATCTTTTACTATCTGAAACTGATTTCTAGAAGGACAGAGGAGCCATAACTCCTCATCTGTCTGACAATATGCTTCGGTGAGGGGATTCACATCAGGAGCCTGAATGAAGGTATAGAACTTTCCCAGAGTAGGATCTCCTTTCTGGACATTCACTAACTAGGTCTAAGGCGGGTATTTCGCTACACCACTGGGGTGTGGGGATAGTGGCCTGTTTAGCTTGGTGCCTGGTGACTGTTTTCACTTCTACTGTGGAATACTCTTTCATTTGCCAGAGCCTATCTGATGTGACCCCCCTCCCTTGCAAGGTGGTTTGCAAGGCCATTGCTGGCCTTGTCCGTACCCTTGACGTTAGAATGACCTTTTACCTTTTTCCAGTAGACTGTCATTCCTTTTTCTTGCACTAACTGATCAAAGGCTAGGATCAATTCTCAGTGTTTGAAGGGTTTCTTTTTAGAAAACTGAGCATTTGATTCACTTTCCAATTAGGCATATGTGCCTTGAAGTTAGGTCTGACATAGTCAGAATCTATGCAGATTACGATGGGCTGCAAACCATGATGTACAGCTGTTTGCACAGCTATCAGGGCTGTGGTGAGCTCTACATACTGATTTGAATTGGATCCCAGAGCGTAGCTGAGGAGACCACAGGAGTGATTCTCCTCCCATGCTAGTTCTGCTCCGGCTACTAATTCAGAGTCACTATCCCTGCAGAAAGCACAACCGTCAACATATGCTTTAGGAAAATGGTTGCACGTTTCTTTGTCTTAGGTGTAATGACGGTGGGGCTCTGTTGCTTTGTTCTCAGGTTCCGAGATCAACTCCAGTTCTACTTCAGCAGTGCAATTGTGTAAATTGGCTAAATTTTGTGCCACAACACTTTTATGTCTTTGGGCATATCACACCTCAAGCAATCAACCTTGAAGAGCGAGTGTCCAGGAAGTGATTTTGCTGCTGGAGTCTTGACTGGCTTTGATTCAGTCACTGGCTAAAAAGTTTATTGACTAATTATGTAAGGGGAGGGGGGGGGGGTAACTTTAAAAATAATAATAATAAAAAATAATAATACTTACCTGATTGTTGAACCCCAGGCAGACCAATGATACCCAGATGAGTCTGAGAAATAGAAAGGCCTGAGTTGAGTGGGCCAAGGGCAGTGGTAATAGCGGGTCAAAGGCCAAAACAGCACTTGGAACATCTGCAAAGAACCACCAAAGGTTTAGGGCCGGGATTAATATGAGAGGAGACCTGAAAAAGAAAAGAAAAGAAAAAAAAGATCAGAAAATGTTATAACATAATAACAGCAAACTTCTTCATTAACTCACAAATTAAAAAGGGTAGAGAACCAGAGAAAAGAAGACTTATCTTCACAGAAGCAAAGCAAAGAGCACAAAGAAATGGAAAGAGAGAGTCTGCTGTAACAGAGCGAATAACCCCTTAAGCAATCTCCAATTTTAAAATAAATAATGCTGCCATTTCCACAGCATTGCCAGAGTCAATAAGAATGAAGAGATGAGCTGCTGAAAGAGGCAGAGCTGAAAGTGACAGGCTGCGGTTTAAAACGGAGTGAGAAGCAAAACTTGAGAACTGCAGTGACAAATCAAACAGAAAACTAGAGACAAAAAGATATCAGTGGTCAGAGCCATTTTGGGGCCTACAACAGTCTTTTCAGAGAGAGAGAGAGAGAGCCACAGGAAAGAAACCCCCCCCCCAAAAATAGAGCAGAAGCACTGACCTCCACACTACAAGGGGCCGTGCCTGGTGTTCTCGCTGGACAGAGATAGTGAGCAACAGTTGCCTCAGCTGACCTCAGGACACAAAGGGAGCAACAGAAGAAGAAAACTAAAAGAAAAAACAAGAAAACTGTAGGATTAGAAAGACTGGCTGCAGTGCAATTCTCCTCCTTGCTTTGGGTACTCAGCCCTGCCTGTGTCGGTGAGCAGTCAATCTGGAGAGAAGAAGGGAGACACCAGCTGAGAGGAGGCAGAGATCAGGAGATGAAGAGATGGGCCAAGAGGATTCAGCTGAGCAGCAGCAGACAGCGTTTATAAAAAAAAAAAAAAAAATGACACTGCTGACAGAGACCTTCTCCCGGGGCAAGAGCTGCTGGAATAAAAGAAGCCTGCTGCACTTGTTGACACGGTTTTTGGACTACCCATTCAGGAAAGTCATTTGAAAGCTTTGGCATTTTTATAATTTTGTTTTATAGTGTTTTAAATTATTATTTAAATTAAGGAGTTCCATTTAGTGTAAAATGAAGTTCAGGCTGATGCTAACTATGTCAGACTATTGTGGAATATGTCATTAGTGACATCATGGGATTACATTTAAAACATCATCTCCATAAGTGTGGTAGGTTCATAATCAGGTGCGATAGAGAAACTGTATCCAAGTAAATGGGTCACTGGCTTCCCTGGATATGGGTGATCCGGTCAGAGGAAGAACACATAACAAAGTTAAAAGCTCCAAGTTCTAATCTGAAAATGACAATATAGTAAAAATTAACTAAAGTAGTAAAAAATAGGTAACAGTAGTACTAATAAAATTAAAATGGAGCTTATGGAGACTAATAAGTACAGTAAATCAGTAACCCATAGTACTAATTAATAGAGTGACATCATCAAATGCAAGAATACTAGAGATGTGAATCGTGTCCTCGATCGTCTTAACGATCGATTTCGGCTGGGAGGGGGAGGGAATCGTATTGTTGCCGTTTGGGTGTGTAAAGTATCGTGAAAATCATTAAAATCGTGAGCCGGCACACTAAAACCCCCTAAAACCCACCCCCGACCCTTTAAATTAAATCCCCCACCCTCCCAACCCCCCCCCAAATGCCTTAAATTACCTGGGGGTCCAGCGGCACACTAAAACACGGCAACTAAAACCCCCTAAAACCCACCCCGACCCTTTAAATTAAATCCCCCCCCAAATGCGTTCAGCGAGGGGTCAGGGACCCTCGCTGAACGACCTCCTGCAGTCGATCTCCTGCCGGCGCCATTTTCCGTATGGAAAACGATTCGCGGCAGGGAATCGCTCCTTGACCCCCGCTGGACCCCCAGGAACTTTTGGCCAGCTTGGGGGGGGGCCTCCTGACCCCCACAAGACTTGCCAAAAGTCCAGCGGGGGTCCGGAACGACCTCCTGCGTCGAATCATTTTGGTCTATGGCCGCCGCCATTTTGCGGCGGCCATTTTGCAAAATGGCGCCGGCTGAAGACTACACGATTTAGTGTGCCGGTTTTCCTGCTCTCCCCCTTCCCCCGATTTAGCTACGGACCGCCGCTACGGAGGTAATTTAAGCTATGGACCGCTGCTATGGACCCCCAGGTAATTTAAGGCATTTGGGGGGGGGGGTTCGGGAGGGGGGGGATTTAATTTAAAGGGTCGGGGTGGGTTTTAGGGGGTTTTAGTGTGCCGTGTTTTAGTGTGCCGCTGGACCCCCAGGTAAGTTAAGGCATTTGGGGGGGGGGGTTCGGGAGGGTGGGGGATTTAATTTAAAGGGTTGGGGGTGGGTTTTAGGGTGTTTTAGTGTGCCGGTTTTCCTGCCCTCCCCCTTCCCCCGATTTACAATTTTTTGACGATAAATCGGGGGAATTGGTATTGTATCGTGGCCCTAACAATTTTTGACGATTTAAAATATATCGGACGATATTTTAAATCGTCAAAAAACGATTCACATCCCTAAAGAATACACCTAGGTACTAAAGGAAAGAGACAGTTAAGGAAAGTAGGCAGTTAGGTGCTGACTTGCATGGAAGAAGGAAGTGCTATACCTTTTTCCTTTTGTAAGGCCTACAATGAGGGAAATTAATTGAATTTTAAGTGAAAAGCTTTGTAATGTTTGGTGGATGAGTGAATGAAGAATAGATAGTATTGTTTGGAGTAAATTTAGGGAGAAAATTGTAAGTTGTTTTAAGGTTATTTATAGAGTTGAATAATTTATTTTAACAACTCTATAAATTAATATAATTGAATATTTTAGACAAGAATCAGTAGTGAATGTGCATATTTAAATAAGGTTATTCTTTTAAACCGAGAACAGGGCAAAATAATTATTATTTGTTTTAATAGATAGTTATTTAAAAGAAAACCAATTAGTTTACAGCATACTATGCACAGGGAACATACTGACATGACAGATAGTTAGGATTGTTAGGTATTTAAAGAATAGAGTAAAGAAAAAAGAAGAAAGGAGAAAAGTAACTGGCCAGCAACAAGAATAAAGAAAGAAAAAGAAAGCCACATAAGTACAAGACATTTATAACATGATAATAGCCAGGTCTGAGCTCGAGTTAATATAAAGAAAAGACTGAGAAATACAAAGGATTAAGACAAAGACTGGTATCGTAAGAAAAGAAAGAACTGAAATAGACTAGGGGTATTAATATCTCATATGTAAATATACATTTTCTATAGAAACAATATAGAAATAATATAAAAGTTCTTACTAGTTGTTAACATTATATTGATGAAATGTTGATTATTTAAAGATATATAGACATATAATTTATGAAAGTAATTAACTTAAATAATTGATATTTGTGCACATATAATTTAGCTATTATATTGACCTTTGTCTAAATAAAATTTAAATATATTGAATGTTAAACCGTACCACTGAGTCGTAACATCATTTCCTTTGCCACCACTATTCATGACTACAATATCAATATCATCCATATCAGCCATTTCATAAATCTTCAACATGCACAGTGTAGCAGTTTACGATGGCAAGTCTCTACTATTAGTTTCTCCCCTTGCGTATCGCTTCTGAAGTTTTGAAGCACCCATACTGTGGTTAGCAAGGATTTCTCACACTCTGAAGAATTCTTTTCCACCTCTGTCAGAGCTTTACTGGCGTATGCAATGGCACACCAGTCAGTATCACGGATCTGGCACTCAGGCACTATGGTGAAGGCTAATTTCAGGAGAAAACTCTTCCCACGTTCTGAATACATGAGAAGGGAAGCTTTAACCAGGATTCCCTTCAACTCATTCATGGCTGCTTGCTGCTTATATCCCCACTGCCAGGGTCCGTCCTTCCTCAGGAGTTTTACCAAAGGCTGTGCGATGACAGCATGCTGATCTATGAAATGTTGTGAGTAATTGCATATTCCCAGGAAAGAATGTAACTCTTTCAGAGTGGTGGGCGTTTTATATATATTTTTTTAGGCTTCTATTCTTTTCTTTTATGGATGTAGTCCCTCTGTGGAGACTTCGTATCCTAATTAGTTAAGCGACTTCCTACACCACTGCCCTTTTTAGAGGAGACAATTTGGCTCCAGCTACCTACAGCTGGGCCAAAACTTGATCAATCTCTTGTAGGTATTCCTGGAATTTGGTATTCTTAATTAGGATGTCATCCATTTACACTAATGTTCCCCTGGCATCTGGGTAGGAAAACGTTGCAATCTGCTGGTGAATTCAGATACCAAAAGGGTATTCTGCTCCAGGTGTAATGTTTCTTTCTAAAAGAAAAAAACAATTTATACTGATCCTTAGGTTTTACAGGGACTGTCCAGAACCCTGAGGCTAAATCAAGACTGGTGAAATATTTGGCTCCCTGAATTCTAGATAAATTCTGATCCAGGTGGGCCATGGGCCACCTGGACAGGGGCACAATTTTGTTCAGTTTCCTGTAGTCTATAGCCAGTCTCCATGTGCCATTATATTTCAAGATGGGCCATATGGGACTGTTAAAGGTACTGTTATACTGTATGATAATTCCTCTTTCTTGTAGGGTGTTTAAGATTTCTTGCACTGACTCGTAGGAAGCTAGCAGTACTTTGTATTGGCGTACAAAAACTGGCTTGATTTTTGGCTCTGTCAGCACTTGAGCAACCATATAAGTCAGCCAGGCTGCAGTCATAGGCATCAATGGCAAAGATATCTTTATATTTATATAATAGTTCTTTTAACTGATCTTTCTCTGCTGGGGTCCTGCTAGCATCCGCTTCCATGAGTTGATTGTTTATTGTTTCCTTGATCCCGGGGAAGCTTTCATCTCCACTCGCTCTTCTATCTCCTCTGAGATGGAGTGAGTCTGAACTGAGCTAACTGTTCAGACTTCTTCAGCCTGGATTTCACCTGTCTCACTTCTGTCAAGCTCCCTTGACAGTAGGAGGCAGATGTTGTCCAGTTAAACCTTAGAAGCTTGATCATTATATGACCAAATAAACTGTAAGTTGATGAGGCCTTTAGGCAGCATTTTGCACCACTCAGGGGGATCTTCTCCAGAGTATAACTCAGTGTTCAGGGGCGGATTGAGGGAAAATAGTGGCCCGGGGGATTTTTCTCCATACTGGCCCATGGGTACCCAATTACATATACAATATAATTTACATATATAATTTACATATATATGTACACACCCCTATTTGCCAAAACTCAAAGAACAACAACCCCACCTATGAAAAAGAATACTACAAATATTACACCAGAATCTAAAATATCACTATACCTCCTATCAGGAAAACAGAACAGGCCAAGCTACTACAGATCCCTACAGAGAACCCGTGTGCTAAAAGAATGCTTCATCTCAGTCTCGCATGCAGAACACAGACCCTCATCAAATACAGAATAAAGCCACATAAAGTATAAATAGAAATGTGCAGACAAAAACTAAACTGTAAAACGTATCATGCCAGACTCTATACAGTACAACAATAGAAAAACAAAAATGTCACTATTCCTCATGAAACAATCAATAAAATCAAGATATATAAATCATGAATCATAATTATAAAATCATACTAATAAAATAATTTCAAAACAGCTGATGAATAGAATATCCATTAATTAAAGACTCAAGCAAATTTTGAAACCTTTACCAAACACCAATAAAATATTTCAAACAGCAGACACATCACATACTACCCAATAATTAAAATGGTAGTCAATCAAGAAAAATGAACTTAAAAAGCCACCTTTACTTACCCTCTCCAGCAGTTCTCCTACTCCTTTCCCTTGCAGGCCATACCAGAAGCAGCAGTAGCTGCTGAAGCTGTCCTCACGGTCCTCTTCCTTAGGGACCACAACCAATCTCTTCTCTCTCACTCACACACAAACACACACACCAGTCATACCCTCAAGACCAGTTTCTGTCTCTCACACACCAATCATCTCCGCAACCAGTCTCTCTCTCTCTCTCTCTCTCACACACACACAAGCACACACATACCAGTCATCTCCCTGATCAGTCTCACACATACACATGTCACCTCTATGGCCAATCTCTCTCAATCACACAATGCTCTCGCTCTCTCTTACTTACACAAAGGCTTTCAATCACACACATGCTCTCTCTTTTTCACTTACACACAAGCTCTCAATCACACACATGTTCTATCTCACTTACAAACAGGCTCAATCATAGCCACAAGCCAGCCAAAAACATGCTCCATCTGTCTTGCGCATACACATTGACACATAGAAGCACCCTCCCTGTCTCACATACACATTACACTCTCACAGAAGCTCCTTGCTTTCAGACTTGCAGCATTTTTCACTTTTACTAAAAGTGAAAGTGATAATCCCAACCATTAAATAAGAAAACCACATTCCTATCAGAAGGCAAAATGACACCCTTCCTTCAGGTTCTGTCCTCCCAAGGGACAGCCACCCACACCATACAGCTTCTCTTGTTTTGCACTTTAAGGCAATAAAGCAAGTGTCTTTCTTCAAACTATCAGTCGTATGATTATTCATGTGGGAGATATGGAACTGAAAGACATCCTTAGTCAACTTCCCTTTTAAATGGGAAGATTCCAGTCTTAGTCATTTAAAAATATTAGGGATGTGAATCGTTTTTTGACAATTTAAAATATCATCCGATATATTTTAAATCGTCAAAAATCGTTAGAGGCGATATTTAATAGGAATTCCCCTGATTTATCGTCAAAAATCGTAAATCGGGGGAAGGGGGAGGGGAGGGGGAGGGCGGAAAAACCGGCACACTAAAACATCCCTAAAACCCACCCCGACCCTTTAAAATAAATCCCCCACCCTCCCAAACCCCCCCAAAATGTCTTAAATTACCTGAGGTCTAGTGTGTGGGGGGGGTCCCGTTGTGATCTTCCACTCTCGGGCCACGAGTTTTGGTTCCTGTCCCCGACATCACGAGCATAGAAGATCGCTCCCGGACCCCTGCTGGACCCCCAGGGACTTTTGGCCAGCTTGGGGGGGCCTCATGACCCCCACAAGACTTGCCAAAAGTCCAGCGGGGATCCGGGAACGACCTCCTGCACTCGAATCGTGTTGCCGTATGGCCGGCGCCATTTTGCCGTACGGCAATATGGCCATATGGCCGGCGCCACACTCGTGGCCCGAGAGTGGAAGATCACAACGGGACCCCCCCCACTAGACCCCAGGTAATTTAAGACATTTTTGGGGGGTTCGGGAGGGTGGGGGATTTATTTTAAAGGGTCGGGGTGGGTTTTAGGGATGTTTTAGTGTGTCGGTTTTCCCGCCCTCCCCCGATTTACGATTTACACGATATTTTAAAAAACAAAACCGCGACGATCCGATTCCCTCCTCCCCCCAGCTGAAATAGATCCTTAAGACCATCGATCACACGATACACATCTCTAAAAAATATACATTTTCTAAAGGCTTAAAAAAATAGCAAAACCGTTTCAGATTGGAACTATTCTAGTCTTCATGCTTAAATTATGCTTAAAAAAAAAAAACCCACCTAGCATCAGTATCTTAAATTTGTGATTTTGCTGAGATGAACATTTTAAATAGTTTTATTTTTTTTGCTTTAGTATTTGTCTCTACCCACTTTGCTAAATTTTACTTTCCAGAAGAGGGATGCTTAACATTCAGTAATTTAATCTTTCATCCAACTTTTCAAAAGTTGCACTACCAGCACAAAAGTTGAGGTATATGTATTATCACATTTCATTTTTTTTTAAACTGGCAGATTCCTTTCTCACATAAATATTGCATACACACACACAGAAGCACCATTCCTTTTCACATTCACACACACATATACACACATACACATACACACACACAAGCACTGTTCCTTTCTCACACACAGAAGCACCCTTCCGATCCAAGGCACCCGCTGAACAGCTGATCTCCACCGGCAGTTAGCAGCACCGGTGTTCACTTCTTCGGCCCCCGCCAGCCTCGGTTTTAATTTCTTCGGCCCCCGCCGGCCTCGGTTTTAATTTCTTCAGCCCTCTTGGTCTCCGGCGGGGGTCGAAGAAATTAAAATCGAGGCTGGCGGGGGCCGAAGAAGTAAACACCAGTGCTGCTAACCGCCGGTGGAGATCAGCTGTTCAGTGGGGGCCTCGATTTTAATTTCTTCGGTCCCTGCCGGCCTCGATTTTAATTTCTTCGGCCCCCCGGCTTGGTCTCCGGCGGGGGCCGAAGAAATTAAAATCGAGGCCGGTGGGGGCCGAAGAAAAGAAGATAGGCGCTGCCCAGCCAACCCCCGCTTGAGGCTGGCTGGGAGGTACCCATCTTCATTTCTTCGGCGGCGGCCACCGCCAGCCTCAATTTTAATTTAGTCGGCCCCCATCTTCATTTCTTCGGCTGCCGCCGGCCTCAATTTTAATTTAGTCGGCCCCCTGCTGGCTTGGTCTTCCGCGGGGGCTGGCTAATCTTCTTTTCTTCGGCCCACGCTGGCTTGGTCTAATGGCGGGGGCTGGCTGGGAGGTGCTGAGGAAGAACCATGTGGGTGAGACCACGTGACCAGCTAGACTGGCCCACCGTGGGATGCCCGAACCCCCGATAGGTCAATCCGCCCCTGTCAGTGTTCCCAGGTAATTTTCCTATGACCAGCAGGTTTAGCTCTAAATCAGGGAAGGATTCAACAATTAGGGAACCTAGTGGTTCTTCATCTCTCAGTGCAATTCATCACTAACTGGTACAGTACAATGTCTGATACCTCCATATAAGGTGTGGCTCCCATAGACAACCCAGATTCTAAAAATCTGGTATTCGGGGAGAAGAAATCTAACTTGTCTAACATTTGTTGATCTTTGCTATTCTGATTTTGATGGGATAATTTGGTACACTGCTAGGGATGTAGGCTTTCTCAGTTCTTACCACTTTGCATACATGTGGGACTGCCTGGCCAGACCTGAGCAATTCAGAAATGTTTGGGCTGCTTACCAGATCACCTTCCAGTCCACTCCAGACAACATCATTCACTAGGTTGATATAGGCTCCCAGTCTGATTAGACAGTTTGAGCCCAAATACATCAATTAATCTAAACCTCTAATTATGGAGAAGTTGTGTTTGAAGGTATTACTACCTAATTTCAGCTCTAAGTTACATGATTCCACTTGCAATTTAGTTTCATGTCCGGGTATCTCTTCAGAAGTATTATTGTATTTTACTGCATTCAGTTCTATCTTCCCTTTCATCTTGCAGAAGAGCGACTCACTCATGAAGAAGCCCTCATTTCTGAGCATTAGAGGTGCCTGTATGTTTTGTGCATCTGCTAGCTGGACATACACTGAAATGGCATCTCCATTTCAGTGTATATTGGTCAGCTTCCTGGTGTACCAGGTTTATGTTTTTGGTTACAAGTAGACTTACCTCATGAGTTCCTGGGTCCACTCAACTCTGGTCAGTTGAAGGTGGGGTTTGGTTGAGGCAAATCTCCAATTGGTCAGTATCTAGGACAATGCTGAGTATGGCCTCCTTTTACAAAAGGATAACATTGTTATTATCTCTCCCCTCTTGCAGGCTGTCTGTACTGATGTACTAGTAGGGAGGGATCTGCTGATCTCTGAAAATTTATTCCAAGAGTATTTTCTTTCTGTTCTATGGAACAGGAACTACAGTCTTCTCTCCCTCTTTGAGCCACTCTTCCAAAGAGGAGAGGGTACCTGACCTGTTTCCACATGACCTCATTTACATAATCAAGGATAGGGGACAATCTCATGAGGAGTTTATTCCCAATTAGAAATTCCTCACCGGTGGTCTTGGTGATCAGAACTGAGTACTTCATTTTCATCTTCCATATCTGAAGGATGAGCCATGCCTTACCTCTGACCTCCACAGGCATTCCTCCTTAGGCCCCTAGGTCCACTTCAGATGGGACTACTCTTGGAGCAGACCTACTCTCTAAGGAAGCCGAGAGCTTGTCAAACAAGCCCTTTGTGAATGGGGTGACCTCATAACCTGTATCTAGGTGCCTCTCACAGTTGAACACATCTTGTATTCTGATAGAGATTGTGTAGCAGAGTCCTTGAGGCTTCAATTTTCCTAAGAAATACTTATGCTTCCTGATAGAGTCCACATCCAGAAGGGGTACAGGATTCTCCTGCAGCTGGATGTCACCTGGTACTGTAGAGATATGGGCATCACTGGGTTCAAACAGGGAAGGTTCCCAGGCACTTATGCTAGAGACCTGGGGAGGAAATACAGAATCAGTTAGTCAGTGTATGCTAGGGGAGAACCCGGAGGTACTGGGGCCCTATTTTGGTGCCACTCTTAGATTTCTCAGACTTTTTCTTTTTCTGGGGTACTTTCTTGGACATAGCAGGCACACTGTGGTTTTAGTCAATGAGCTTCTAGATTATGGCTGTCAGCTCGGCCAGCTGGTTCTGCACAGGTCTCTGGTTGTAATTTTGCCGCCGCCCCCAGTTGTGATTTCTTTTGGGTGGCTGCAAATCTCCCACGTCCTTTTCTGGATTAGCTACTGGGACATTGGATTCCTCCTGGGGAGCAGGATACTAGGGCCTGTCAGACTTAGGATAAGATAGGGAATTAAGAAAGGTGGAAGGAAGGCAAAACAATTACCATCATGGTTAAAAGGTTAGGTGAAAGAGGCTATTTTAGCCAAAAAAAAAATCTTTCAAAAATTGGAAGAAGGATCCATCTGAAGAAAATAGGATAAAACACAAACATTGTCAAGTTAATTGTAAAACATTGATAAGACAGATGAAGAGAGAATTTGAAATGAATTTAGACATAGAGGCAAAAACTCATAAAACCTTTTTTAAAATATATCTGAAGCAAGAAACCTGTGAGGGAGTCGGTTGGACCATTAAATGCCCTAGGGGTTAAAGGGGCTGTTAGGGAAGATAAGGACATTGCAGAAAGACTAAATGAATTCTTTGCTTCTGTATTTACTAATGAAGATGTTGGGGAGATACCAATTCCGGAGACGGTTTTCAGGGGTGATGAGTCAGACGAACTGAACGAAATCACTGTGAGCATGGAAGATGTAGTAGGCCAGATTAACAAACTAAAGACTAGCAAATCACCTGGACTGGAAGGTATGCATCCTAGGGTACTGAAGGAACTAAAAAATGAAATTTCTGATCTATTAGTTAAAATTTGTAACCTATCATTAAAATCATCCATTGTACCTGAAGACTGGAGGGTAGCCAATGTAACCCCAATATTTAAAAAAGGCTCCAGGGGTGATCCGGGTATTTTTAGACCAGTGAGCCTGACTTCAGTGCTGGGAAAAATAGTGGAAACTATTCTCAAGATCAAAATCGTAGAGCATATAGAAAGACATGGTTTAATGGAACACAGTCAACATGGATTTACTCAAGGGAAGCCTTGCCTCACAAATCTGCTTCATTTTTTTGAAGGGGTTAATAAACATGCGGATAAAGGTGAGCCAGTAGATGTAGTGTATTTGGATTTTCAGAAGGCATTTGACAAAGTCCCTCATGAGAGGCTTCTAAGAAAACTAAAAAGTCATGGGATAGGAGGCAATGTCCTTTCATGGATTACAAACTGGTTAAAAGACAGGAAACAGAGAGTAGGATTAAATGGTCAATTTTCTCAATGGAAAAGGGTAAACAGTGGAGTGCCTCAGGGATCTGTACTTGGACCAATGCTTTTCAATATATATATATAAATGATCTGGAAAGGAATATGATGAGTGAGGTTATCAAATTTGCGGATGATACAAAATTATTCAGAGTAGTTAAATCACAAGCGGATTGTGATACATTACAGGAGAACCTTGCAATACTGGAAGATTGGGCATCCAAATGGCAGATGAAATTTAATGTGGACAAGTGCAAGGTGTTGCATATAGGGAAAAATAACCCTTGCTGTAGTTACATGATGTTAGATATAGTTGCGATGGAGAAGGTACAGAGAAGGGCATCCAAAATGATAAAGGAGATGGAACAGCTCCCCTATGAGGAAAGGCTGAAGAGGTTAGGGCTGTTCAGCTTGGAGAAGAGACGGCTGAGGGTTTAACATTGCTTTTTCTTTTTAACAGATTTGCTAGTAACTTCCCAGATTTGTTACCCCATCTATGCAATTCATACTTGTAAAATTGAGACTGTTCTTTGATTCAATAAATCAGTTAACTTCTGCTTAACCTCTATCATTGTCTTTCTAGTATCTTTAGGAACCAAAGACATACAGCATGTAAACCTTTAAGGTGCTGTAGTTGCTTAGTTAGTTGAATAATTTAACTTACCCTACACTTTTTCCCCTAGAGATATAGGAAAAAAATGTGATCTTAACTGAATTGGCATGTTTAGAGTCATTCTTAGTTGTATGAACTGGATATTTTTGCCTATTGTTGTGTGGTTTCATATAACTCAAATAAACAAAGTTATATATATATATATATATATATATATATATATATATATATATATATATATATATATATATATATATATATATATATACAAGAAAATAATGTGACCCTGAACTATAGTTAATAATCTCTTGCTGCAGGACACTTGAGACTTTCTCACTTAAACGTTATAAGTTTTATGCTCAATAAGACCTGTCAACTTAATTGTTTAAATCTTTTTTTTTTTTTTTTTCTCCTTTATCTTTTGGTCATCAATGTTACAACGTTATTGTTAAATTTTGAACTTATGTACACTGTTCCAAGTTTCATAACCTTGTTCTATGTAATGCCTTTTGGCAATTTTCATGTTCTGTTTCAATGTAAACCGATGTGATCTTTATTTCATATAGGAACACCGGTATATAAAAATCTAAAAATAAATAAATAAATATAGTTTTTTTTAGATATCTATTTCTCCATTGTCATTTGGTTGTTACATAATTTACCCAAACCTTTTGCATGTAAGAATGCTATTTCTTGTCATTATATAAAAATAGATTAAATTTCCAGTTAAAGTGTGTATACTGTTCAAGAAAAAGAAAAGTTGCACTAACAGAGAAATGATATATTTAGGGGAGGCGTCACCATAAGCTTATTTTAATTTTGAACAATTACGAAATGATCAGAATATGTTTTATGATTATTAGAACAACAAGTGAAATAAAACTCTCTAGGATGAAGTATCCACCAGGAGTCCAGAAGATCCAACTCTCTCAATATAAAATGTACTCCCCTATCTAAACCATCTTTCCTAGGAGTCTTTTGAGGCCTGCAATTAATAGTAAAATTCATAACAATGTTAAAATCACCTCCCATGATCATTTGATAACCACTAAATGAAATCATTGTCATCACTAGCTGTGAAAAAAATTATGATAAAATATATTAAGCATATAAACATTTCATAAAATCTCTTTATTACACTCTAAGAGCCCTGCTAAGCTATAAATCTGCCCTCAGAGTCCTGAATCTGCTTATGAATAATGAACACTTTGTTAAGTATTAGAATTGCATCTCTCCTCTGCCTATTATTAAAAGAAGCTGCTCAGTACGAAAAACTTAACCCAATTTATTGTTAACTTTTCATATTCAACATCATTCAAATGAGTCTTGTAAAAAAGCAACATCTGTTTAAATTCTTTACAGATAGGTTATGATTTTTATTGTTTTAACTGAATGCACACCATTGACATTCATAATGACTATCCATACTTACATTAACCATTTTCCCAGCACAAACATGAATATACAACAGCAGCATCATTTCCTTATTTTAGCATCTCTGAGTACGTCCTAGCTGAGCACTCATAGCCACAGGCTAATACAGTATCACTTAAAATCATACATTGTATTCCTGAAAAAATATGAAAAGATCAAGAGATAATGCTTCAACAGGCTCCAATCCTTCCCCCTGTCAGACACATAGCAGTCACATTCACAGTAATCTTCAGCTTCCTCTCAACACACATACATATATACAGTCAACTTCTCATACATTCATCCTTCTTCCTCAATTCCATATCTACTGTTACGCGTGCTGTCCACGGCAGACCTGTGGCATGGCCTCCTCACCTTTCCACAGGGACTCCAGCCTCTGGTTCCTCCTCGCTGGTGAGGGTGGGCCATCAGCTTCATCCTCGGGCCTCCCCCGGTACCTCCGGCTCTGCCACAATTCCCAGCGTTCCCAGTCCTGCTACCACTGCTCGACGGGCCTCTCTACGTGGCTCGTGGAGAAATGCCACTACCCGCGCCGTGCCTCTCCCTAGATGCGCGCGCGCGCGAGCATCGCTGATCCTTAAGTAGGGACCGCGGCGGGAACCTAGCCACAGCCCCGGATGATGACATCAACCTATTCATAGTATTTAAGCTCAAGCTCCGCTCCATAGCGTTGCCTTTGCAAAAGGTCTCCTCGGTCGAGTACTCATTGCTACTAAGAGATTTGTCTCTTCCTGTGTTCCTGTTCCTCATTGTTCCTGGTTCCTGCTTCCTTGTTCCTGCCTTGATTATGCTTCGGATTGATTACACGGACTTTGACTCTGCTTTGCTTGACTACGCTACAACCTGTCTCCAGCCCTCTGCTTTGTCTGACCATGCTACAGCCTATCTCCAGACCCAGACCCCTGCTTTGCCTGACTATGCTACAGCCTATTTCCAGACCCAGACCTCTGCTTCACCTGACCACATTACAGCCTATCTCCAGACCCAGACCTCTGCTTGTCCGACTACGTCTTGCCTATCTCCATACCCTGACCTTTGCTTCATCTGACTACGCTATTGATTATCTCTGTGATCTGACCCTGATCTTTGCTTCGTCCGACTACACTATTGACTATCTCCGTGATCAGACTTCAGCTTTGCTTGACTACGCTATTGACTATCTCCGTGATCAGACCTCAGCTTTGCTTGACTGCGCTATTGACTATCTCTGTGATCAGACCTCAGCTTTGCTTGACTACGCTATTGACTATCTCCGTGATCAGACCTCAGCTTCACCTGACTAGGCTACAGCCTATCTTCAGACCCAGACCTCTGCTTCGCCTGACCACATTACAGCCTATCTCCAGACCCAGACCTCTGTTTGTCCGACTACGTATTGCCTATCTCCAGACCCTGATCTTTGCTTCGTCCGACTACACTATTGACTATCTCCGTGATCAGACCTCAGCTTTGCTTGACTACGCTATTGACTATCTCCGTGATCAGACCTCAGATTTGCTTGACTACACTATTGACTATCTCCGTGACCAGACCTCAGCTTTGCTTGACTACGCTATTGACTATCTCCGTGATCAGACCTCAGCTTTGCTTGACTACGCTATTGACTATCTCCATGATCAGACATCAGCCTTGCTTGCCACTGCCTCTGGGTTGGCGCCGGCCCTGACTCAAGCCTGCCATTGCACGCCTGCCTACTTCCTGGACGTCAATTCACCAGGCTTTGGCCTACCTTTGCTCGAGCACCCTCTGTCTGCCTTGTTCCATTGGTGCCAGAGTTTCCAGGACATTATCCAGTCCAGAGTAGGACTGTACTATCTCTCGCCTGCTGTCTCTGGGCTGAACCAACTTCTCCTGCAACTATGTACAGAGGCCCACCTAAGTCCTGCTGGCCCCGGCACCCAAAGACTCAACCCACGGGGAACGAGGGCTGGTATAGGTGAAGCTCCATCGGCTTCTGCCTATCAGCCCACTCCACCTGCCTATGTTGGGGACCTATAGGTCCTTGCCTACGGGTTGCATCAATCCCACCTCGGTCCAAGGGTCCACCTCCGATGCAACATCTACTCCTCCCCTCTTTCCTCTCCTGCCCAATCCTGAGGATATCGCATACCCACTCACCCAGTTGTTATTCCCCTCTATCAGCATTTGAACTAAAACCTAATATTAAATAAATAAACTAAAACAAGATAAAATCAACCTGGTGCATGGTAAAAGAAAAACATGCACACTTCTATGATATTATAACAGAAGATTAAATATTTCAGTTCATGTTGGCACAACACTGCAATCTGCAAAGTAGTATACCCTGATCAAAATTAGATATAAGCCTATCAGCATGTCATAGCCATATAGCCCAATGAAAATGAACAAAGAGAATCTATATGTTTGCTTGAACTAGCTCAGGATTCACAAATTATCAGATATGATAAAAGAATATAAAATCTCCACATCTTTACAACTTAGTTCCTCAAAACATCAGCATATTCTTTCATACAAGTCACTCAGCAACATTTCTCAAGTTGGAAAAAAAGAGTATCAGATCAGATCTTAACACAATCCTTATAGCTCCACTTGAAATTTCAGCTGAGTCACAGTCTACTTCCTTTGATATTTTCCAGGTGTCATCAATATGCAGCATGGTTCCCAGGACAGATTCACAACAAAAAACAAACCTTCTCAGTACAAATGTAAAGAACATCCAATTCCCACTGACTTGCAAGCTGGTACTGCAAGAAATCAATACATTCCTGTAGTACAAGTCAGTTTCACAAAGTCATCAAAATTCCTGAGCAAAGCCCTTGTAGTTTCATAATTCAGATCTCAACATCTTTGCAAGTTTGATGTTGCCAGAGATCAGCATATTCCTATAGTAAAAACCAATTTCATAAAGTCAGCAACATTTCTGAAGATGAAAAAAACCCCCACATCAGATCAAAACTGCACACGTTTTTTGTCATTCCACATGAAATTTCATCTGTCATATTTTACTTGAAAGTCAGGCCTTTATCCAGGCCTTATTAGCATGATTCATAGGTCAGATTCACCACAAAAAAAAATGAACATCCTTTTTCACAAGATTTCTTAGTCCTTTGGCAGATTAACAACAATGCTTTTCAATTCTAAAGGATATTTAAAGATTCTCATTGTATTATGAGGAAACGCTTTCAACTTAGCTGGAAAAAAAACAGCATAAATATAATACTTCACTCATGTAATGTTGTTCAATATAGCACCATAGCCCTTCTATCATGTTTTTGGTGAAAAATCTTAAAATAGAAGCTGTTTAGTCTTTATAGGCCAGATATCTTTTCCTCCTGTATAAAGTCCTAATTTTTATCTACAAAATTCTTGCAATTAACAGTTTGGTCTGTTGTTTCCATTTCACTTTATTCACAAGCTATGAACTCTTTCCACCTTTACAGGCAAATCTGGTTGAAATCCTAGAGTTCCAGGAAACCACAATTGTACAATTAGCTGTAATTCTTTAATTAATACTGTGATACCTATCAGTTATTTTTTCCTTCCCTGTTTTTTTTAATCTTCCATATAATTCAACAACTTCTTACTCTGCATCTCTAACATAATCCAGACATTTCACATGCTCCTCTTATCCTGAAATATGATTTCTGTCTGCTGGATTTTGCCTGCATGTACCTCAAAGCCTTCCTTAATCTCATCAATTAAAGACTATAATCTTGACAGTCTTTTATAATTTTATCTTCTATTACCACTGTAAGGCTCCATATACATTCTTTACCATCTCATCATGCAGTGTTAATGTTGGCTGTATATGTTCAGATGCCACATTTAATGCCTGAAGCTTATTTCTCTGTCATACAGGCTGCAGAATTTTCACCAGCACAAATAACCCCACAGGAAGTGCAGAAGCATCTTCCCCAGATTCTCTATAGGCTCCCAGACCTATTTGAAGTAGATAATATGGGTAGCCTGGACTAAATGGCCTCTCCCTGTACCCATTCTCTTTGCAATACAATAATACACATCAATAACAAAGAACACTACAAACACATCAATTGAGGAATCAAAGGTCACAACTTTATTAACACAAAAATATGCAAACACCCAAGCATAGCATCTATACAACCATCTCAGGTACGACCGCCTCCTCTTATCTATCTATAATTAACCCAAATCTTGTCCCCTGTTCTTGTCATATTTGTAAGAAACAACTCCATCAGTCCATTATTCAAAAAGATGATCTTTATTGAATGGATATGGCCACAGCACAGGTCATTGCATACAACAATTAAATTACAAACAATTACTAACATTCATTTTAATTATAAACATCAATTACTAATATATTCTCAATCCCGAGAGGTAACCACGCCCTCACCTGCTGAATTTCAATTAGTAAATTATCCATAGGATCCTGCTTCTGTAATGTAGCACCGTTGTGGATGCAGGGCCATCGAAGCCATGCTCCAATTTCACAAGTGCTCTATAGCATCATGCTACAGCAATGTAGCCCGTTGGAGGACACAGGGCCGTTAAAGCCTTGCCCCTCAGGTTATATCTAAAGTGTGATGAAGTTATGCTCCATAAAATAGCAGGTGTCACTCATTATGCATGCCAACAAAATTGTGGGCGATGTGCAGGCCAATTCCGGCCATCAAAGCCGAAGACTTGACAGTTAACCCATATCGCTGTCACCCACCATTGCAACGTAGGAGCAGAAATACCATGGTACTTGTTATTCTCTACCCAGCCAGCCTTCAAGAATTGCACATGGTGCGCAACCTGGGTCATGGTCAACCCCCCCGCCACAAGCCCATGGTAGTGACTCTTCACTTGCCGTGGGCACCCCACAACCCAGCTGCGGCCATATCTTACAATCACTGATGCAGCCTAGAGCTTTAACAACTCTGAATGCTCTTGTTCAATATCTTACCTGAAATACATACAGCTCCTGAGATAGCACCATCTCTCCAAAATCCATAGGAGGATATTGCATATATTCGCCCACCTATGTGATTGTCTCATTATGTAATATGCTGAATACTTGTACCTGTCAAGCCCTCCATCCCAAAACCTATGAGGTTTATTATAGAAACATGGAAACATAGAAACATAGAAATGACGGCAGAAGAAGACCAAATGGCCCATCTAGTCTGCCCAGCAAGTTTCACACTTTTTTTTTCTTTTTTCTCATACTTATCTGTTACTCTTGGTTTATGCTCTATAAGCAGAAATAATCAAATAGGAATATGGTAGTCCTGAATCACTTCAAATGCCAGGGGTCCACTAAGCTCATTTCTAGTGCAGTTAGTGTAGCTGGGTTTAAAAAAGGATTGGATAAGTTCTTGGAGGAGATGTCCTTTACCTGCTATGAATTAAGTTGTCTTAGAAAATAGCCACTGCTCGTACTAGCAACAGTAACATGGGTTAAACTTTGTTTTTGGAAACTTGCCAGGTTCTTATGACCTGGATTGGCCACTGTTGGAAACAGGATGCTGGGCTTGATGGACCCTTGGTCTGACCCAGTATGGCATATTCTTATGTTTCTAGAGCATAGATGAATAACACTAAATTGCCTAGTGTTTGGTCTGGAGCCCTTGCCATATGAAATGTAAACAATTGTATTATGCAAGGTTACAAACTTAGCTAATATGTTAACGAACACTGGGTGATTACAAGCCCATGCTATTTCAGCGTTACTTTCCCAGGATCATACATATATGCTAGGGACTAGGTTATAGGGATGTACAAATCACCCTTCCATTCTCTTGCAGAAATGAGGAATTAACTTCAGGTTAGTCCCAATTCTGTGCTCGCTATGATGCCACCTTGTGAACACCAGATGAAATCCTACTTGGACAACAACCAGGCTTTGGCACGGACAACTCCTCTTGGAAGAGAAAAGAAATCCGGCATGCAAGAGCTACTATTGCTATGGGCTCTCACTAATACCTTATAGGGGTATGCTACAAGTGCTGGTTTGGGCAGGTAGAATGCTATCCCAAAGAAACATCTGGGGGGTTGACCATGACCCAGGTTGCGCACCATGTGCAACATCTGACCATCTCATCCATCAGAATACCCACCTAACATAGAATCACAAGAATATGTAGTAATCTTATTCCTGACAGGATAGGTAATAAAAGTGGTCAACTTGCTTGAACAGAGAACCAGAGTATTGTGGGTGCCTGAAGACCCAAATGCCCCAAATTCGATAAAGTAATTAACAACCCAAAACTAAGCGCTGATTTCCAAACCCCTGCCAGAGCCCATCCCAATGTATGAATGAAGGCCAAGGGGACATCACTTACCTGGAGTGAATCACAGTGTGTGACATATGACTAAATGCAATGCTAAAGCAGGCATCATGGATAGTGAGGATCCCCTATAACCAGCAACTCAGATAGTCAAGCACATAAGATGCAGGGGGTACCGAACAAAGGAATCTAAATGCAATTGCATGACCATCCATGCAGATGACTTGAGGATTTATAATCCTGCATTTTACTTATCTAAGTAGCAAGAATTCCTGCCAATCCCCAGCCATGGCCCCTGATTCTTAAAATGCTGTGTGTGTGTGTGTGGGGGGGGGGGGGGGGCACATGCTGATAAAGACGGACTAGAACCTTTGCTGGATGCCCATCCTCCTGATCCAGCTGGCAGGATGCACTGAATTATTTGCTGAACCAGTCACTGTGTTGGATGCCATGGCCTCTCCATGAAAATGAGAAAACAGGACAATAATATAACTCAAGCAGCATGGGATCAACACTGAATACATCTGGTCACTAATGAGTGTATTAAGAAGATGTTCAAACTAAAAGGAGATTGTTCAGAGGAAAGTGGGCTAAGATGATGAAAATTAGCAAGAACATCCCTGCTGGCCCCTTATAAGTATAAAAGATCTTAATGTGACAGGAGCATCAATACCAAGAAAATGCTGGCACATAGAAAAAACAGTATGTGGGTGTTGTTAGAGACTGGAAGAACAAAATACCTGGACCGTCCTAATGATGTGATCCAATTGCCTGTCAAAACAGCCAAGCCACATATGCGCCAATGCTTGGCCCTCTGAGGGAACCTTTTCCTGCACATCTCCTGCTGATCCAAGGTCATTATAAGAGGGCCTGATCAAGAAGTATGGTCAAGCTTGCTTTGATATATTTGTAAACAGTATGTCCTACGACTGCAAAGGAATATTAATAAGGACATTGGCTAGCAGGACAGGTTGCCGACAAATGGGTGATCATGCCATCCCCAACATGGTAACCTGCAAGACTGCAGCACAAGCAAAGTCCATAAACACAGCATGTTCAAGCAGCCTTGAGTGACCTAAAGAAGGCAGCCCCCGAAAATGTTGCTAGCAGTAATTTATTTATTTATTTATTTATTTATTTATTGTTTTTGTTATACCGAGTTTCATGACAGGCATCACATCAACCCGGTTTACAATTAACAAAGTGTATAAAACATAACATAACGTAAAACAATGTTCTCAAAAAGAACCTTGAACTTTAAATATCGTGAATCAGATAAGGGAATTGAGAAAGTTACAATAAATCAGGGAAATCAACTTGGAACTGGAAAAGGGGGAGAAATTGCACAGAGCAATATTTACATTTCAGTCTATTAATGTAATAGAGTAGCATAGTGAGTAAATAAGAATATGTGAGAAACTGTGGCAATACCTCACTATGGAACAGAACATAAATAACCAAATGCATAAATACGACAGTGGTATGATAAAAGTTCAGCAGGTATTGATTGTCAATTAAGGTTGATTGAATTGTATTTGGTCCAGTTATTGGATAAGAGTTTGTGCTGTTTAATGGAGGTATTATTCAAGGCTTGGAAATGCTTTTTTGAAAAGCCAAGTTTTTAGTCTTTTCCTAAATGTTAGAGAGCATGGCTCCTGTCTCAAATCTGGTGGGATAGAGTTCCAGAGAGTTGGACCTGCTGAAGAGAAGGCTCTGAGACTCAGTGATTTATGTTGGTAGGTTTTGGCCTTTGGTATTTGGAGTGACTCTTTGTAGCATTCCCTGATGGGTCTAGCGGAAGTGTATTTTTTAAGAGGTATTTGTAGGTCGAGGTGCGTGTTTTGGTTGATAGTTTTGTATATGATGTTGATGGTTTTATACATGATTCTATAGTGGATCGGTAGCCAATGGAGGTTTTTGAGGATAGGTGAGATGTGGTCCATTTTCCTGGAGTTTGTGAGGACTCTGGCTGCAGAGTTCTGGACCATTTGTAGAGGTTTGGTATAGGAAGCTGGGAGGCCTAGTAGTAATGAGTTGCAATAATCTAATTTGGAAAAGATTATTGCTTGCAAAATTGTTCTAAAGTCTTGGGTGTGAAAAAGTGGTTTAATTCTTTTCAGGATATGTAATTTGTAGAAGCAGTCCTTGGTGGTTTGGTTAATGAAAGGTTTGAGGTTGAGTCGATTGTCCAGGATGGCTCCTAAATCTCTTACATGGGCTGTTTGAAGGAGTGTGGGTGGTTTTGGGTGTGTATTTTTGTTTTCCGGTGATATGAGCAGGAATTCTGTTTTAGAAGCATTAAGTACCAGGTTTAGACTGGTGAGGAGAAGTTTAATTTCTACTAAGCAACTGTCCCAGTATTCCATTGTTTTAGATATTGATTCTTTTATTTGTTTTATAATTGTTTTATAATTGTTTTATAAAATGACTTTCTAGGGAAAAGGAAAGGGTGACACACAGAAAAGAATGCTGCTGGGCAACTGTTAGTGGTGGGGGTCCTTGATGCAATCCACCATGCCTGGTATGAAATTTTATATTGTTTCTGGAGACAGCTGTTTCTAAACTGCCATGTCTGATTACCTGGATTTTCTTTTTATATAGTCTATTCAAATTTCCAAATGTCAACGAGGAAATACATTGCATGGACCAGCAAATGGGTTATCCCAATGAAAAACCTATCCGGTGGATGGATTAAACATAAAAATATAAGTTGCCATACTGGGTCAGCCCAAAGGTCCATTGAGCTCAGCATCCTGTTTCCACTTGAGGCCAATCCAAGTGAACAAATACCTGGCAAGTATCCAAACATCAAATAAATCCTCTGCTACCAATGCCAGTAATATACACAGTGGGGCGGATTTTCAGAGCCCTGCTCGCGTAAATCCGCCCAAAACACCGGGCGGATTTACGCGAGCAGGGCCCTGCGCGCCGGTGAGCCTATTTTACATAGGCTCACCGGCGCGCGCAGAACCCCGGGACTCGCGTAAGTCCCGGGGTTTTCGGAGTGGGCGTGTCGGGAGGCGTGTCGGGGGCGGGGCCGGAGCGCGCGGCGTTGCGGGGGCGTGTCGGCAGCGTTTTGGGGGCGGGTACGGGGGCATGGCTACGGCCCGGGGGCGTGGCCGCACCCTCCGTACCCGCCCCCAGGTCACGGCCCGGCGCGCAGGAGGCCCGCTGGCGCGCGGGGATTTACGCCTCCCTCCGGGAGGCGTAAATCCCCCAACAAAGGTAGGATGGGGGTTTAGACAGGGCCGGGCGGGTGGGTTAGGTAGGGGAAGGGAGGGGAAGGTGAGGGGAGGGCAAAGGAAAGTTCCCTTCTAGGCCGCTCCGATTTCGGAGCGGCCTAGGAGGGAACGGGGGTAGGCTGCGCGGCTCGGCACGCGCAGGCTATACGAAATCGATAGCCTTGCGCGCGCCGATCCAGGATTTTAGCCGATACGTGCGACTACGCGCGTATCTACTAAAATCCAGCGTACTTTTGTTTGCGCCTGGAGCGCAAACAAAAGTAGGCTGTTCGCGCTCGTCTGAAAATCTACCCCAGTGGCTCTTCTTTAAGTCTCCAGGACCCTGTTCAAATGTTTCTAAACCCAGTTATACTATCTAACTTAATCACATGCTCTGGCAATGAAACTGAGAGCTCGACTTTATGATAAATGCAAGAATTTTTTTTCAAATGTACTATTGTTAACTTAATAGGGTACCCCTAGTCCTTCTATTATCCAAAAAGAAAACCGATTCACATTTAATCATCTGCACCAGTAATTACCTTATATGGCCATTATAAAACCAAGGGATGTATACCACACCCCTAGCTGCGAAGATCAGTGTTTGCTTGTATTCTCAGATTTTCATGCTGTGAAGGACACTGGTCCTGTCCCACATAAGGGGTCTTGTGGCCTTGGATTGATCCCGCTACTAACACAATTCAAACCAAATGAATGAAAATAACTTGGACTAAGCGCCCTCATGTACTATGGCAGACTGGTTTTGCCATTACCTATGCCTGATGTTTCGAAATGGGGATGGGGAAGGGGAGTTTGCCGATCACTTCTCTCCCTTGATGACAACCTCCGATGAGGAGGTCAAGAATGACTGTGTGGAAACAGAAATGGAGGCTGGAAGGAAAGGAACCACTTGTCTTCCCCACAGCTGTCCGCTCAACCCCTCTATCTGGGGGATGGTCACTCAACCTAGACCACTTTGCTATTGGGTCAGGTACCCATAACACAGCGGTGGGACAAATCAGGTCAGCTTTCCTGGGCAGGTGTGTCCGGAGGCTTTTTTTTTTTTTTTTTTATAAACAACGATCTTTATTGGAAGCCCAGCACCTGCAAAGTAACAAGGAGCACTGGCACTCAACAAGCAGCTGTGGGAGAGAGGAGGGCAAGAGAGCTAGGGAAAATTCGGCTGCCTAGACTGCTACTGTTCCAGGCCACAGGGAACTGCATGCTGATCCCAAGTTTGTTCGCTGCATATCCAGTACCATGCCTACCCCCGACCCAATCCGGCACTGTGTGCCTTGCGAGACAAATATGCATCCAACACATTCCCCCCGAAAAAAATCTTCCTTGCAGCTCCAGCACAGAGGCAGCCATGCTCCATGAGGCCCACGATTATGCCCTGGAGGAGCTGAGCGTCAGGTGGCTCATGCAGTAAGGAAGATGATACCCCCCCTTTTTTTTTTTTTTTAATTTGATGCCTTAGCATGCCTGCCACGATGAGCCCTCCCCCCATCATTAGGGACCCGTTTTTCGCTGCTGGCCAGCTCTTGTCCCTGGTGGCGAAAAGGCATACATAGCTGGCCTGGGTAGGATACCAGAAAGCTGCAAACCAAAATAAATAAATGAATAAATACATAAACTGAATCCCACTGGACATATGCCCCCCAGATCCCCTAACTCGGCACGGAGGTGTCAGAGACATGGGGCCTGCAGGACCGAGGACCATTCCCAGAACTGCAGATGGGATGTGGCAAGGAACACGAAGTGCCATGCCGAGGTACACAGCCGGCAGCTTGGGAATCAGGTTTCCCCTTTGCATCTTCCCTCTTGCTCAGCTGGGACATAGGATGCTGAGCTCTGAGCTAGGCCCTCAGCACTCCTGTACAAAATCCAGCTCCCTGTGCTTCTGCTTGCAATCCACTGGACATAAAATTCAGGGCAGGCCATGGCTGCGAAACATGCATATGAAATCACCTTTGACTCCCCACATGATGAGGAGCATGCAATCCTCAGACTCCCTGCCCAACCACAGCTGCTGAAGAGGAGGAGATTCATCTGGGCATCCTGGGATGTGGTAGCTGGCCAGGATACCAGATTGCCACTCCTCCACTGCTCATTGCAATGTGTGTGCCTTGGCAACCACCCTGCAAACTGGTTCGACATCACACCCCTTGATTTTCCCTGGTCCTTAGCCCATGCTATATATTTAACAATTAACTCCTCTTGAATGGGCCCTGAAACCGAACTGCACTCCTTCAGAAATTCAGACAGGTTCATGTAAGCTCTGCAATATGTGCTCCATGTAGTCGGAGCTACCGATCTTTGCAGGAGGTCTCTGGTGGTGTTACTCTAATGCTCCAGAAGCGGTCTGGCTCCTTCCTTGTCTGCTCCAGGTAGCTGTTTCCAAAACAAATTCCATTTAGCTCTTGAAAAGGCATCAGCTACGGCGTGAATTTCGGCCATGTGACGCACCCGTAAAACCGTGTTCAGGAAAAGACTAATGAGGACCACCTCACTTAGCAGCTCAGCTACCCTATGACATCTGGTGGTCTGCCTGTTTATGACCTGCACTACAGCCATTTTGTCGCACCAGAATATTATTGCTTATTGCGCAGTTTCTCGCCCCATACGACTAACGCAACAAGGATGGGAAAGATCTCGATGAAAGTCACAATGCATGTGAAACCAGATTCAACCCAGGATGATGGCCATGGCTTCACTGACCAGAAAACCTGACAATAAACGCCGAAACCCCACCCCCTGATGCATCATAATATATACTCAGGTTGCAGTTGGAGATGGAAGGGTCCTGCCAAATGGATGTCCCATTAAATTTTCTCAAAAAGGATATCCATATGGCCAAGTCATCCTTTACTGCCCTCATGATTCGAATGTGATGCTTAGGGTGGCTATCACCTGCTATAATTGCTGTCTGCCTCCTCAGGAATGCCCTCCCCATTAGTATGACCCGGCATGCAAAATTTAGATTGCTAATGAGGGATTGCACTTCCAATAAGGTCAACTCCTCTGCATCCATCGCCTGTTCAAGCATACCCTGAAGGTTCAAAAGTTTTTTCTGAGGCAATCTGGATACCATCTCATTGGAATCTAGCTTGATTCCCCAAAATTTAATTACTGTGGTGTAGGACCCTCTGTTGTTTCATGTGCCAGCGCGGGTCATCCATTGCTCCTACCATATGACAGGGGCCGACCAATGTCACTGATAGCCCCTGTCACACGGTAAAGGGAAAGGGCCATCGGTGCCATTTCGATTAGTGGTAGCCGATGGCCCGAGAGGGGGATATCACTCCCGAGACCCCGCTGGACAACCAGGGAATTTTGGTTAGTCTTGGGGGGCGGGGTGTGTCGGGCAAGTTTTGGGGTGCAACCGTGCACCCACCTATAACTAGGGCTTATTTTTGGAGTAGGGCTTATATTTCAAGCCCATTCCAAAAATCCTGAAAACTCAAGCTAGGACTTATTTTCAGGGTAGGGTTTATTTTCGGGGAAACACGGTAGCTAAGTAGACCGACGCAATAGCCCTTTTTCCCAGTTCACACCCAGTTCACCCCAGTGAGGAGAGGACTTCCTAATCCACCTAGCTAACTTGCCTCTCTTTTACCCTATTACCCCCGACCCTTAAAACCCTGCTGACTAGTGTTTTGTTTTTTACATGACTTACTCGCCATCCATAGTAGACGTTAAGTAGCACTGTAGGGTATCCCAGTTTGTGCTTGTGCGCATATATATTTATGCACTGGATTCATGCTACAGACCCGGCCCTCCCATGTTCCACCCATGCCCCACCCAGACTGTGCCATGCCCCTTTTTGGCAAAAAGATTTTTGTGCACATTACAAGAGATATGCACATTGCTGCGGGCCTTTTAAAATCCGCTTGGCGCGCACGGGTCCACAGCATGCCCATATCACTCAGTTTAGGTGTGCACAAGGCTTTTAAAATTGACTAGTAAAGCAATGTAAAACTTTCTCCCAGAGCTCAGCAAGGGTCACCAGAGCTGGCAGCCTCCTATCAACCCCTGCTCCACCTGTACTACTTCTGGAGCAGATTTAGGACTAGAAGATGATGAAGAAGAGGTAGAAGTGGATGAACTAGACCTACATGACCAGATGAACTGCCACACTTATCCTGATGTCTACACTTCCCCCCTTTTTGCCTGCTCATAACTACCTTGTACAAAGTAGCTAGTGCCTGTTATTCTACCACCTTATTCATTTCTGTCTCCAATGAGATCTCACCTTCCCTGGTAACTCCCTATCCCACTAAGCAGGCTATGGTACCACATGCCCAGCCACATTTAACTACTTCTGACACATTGCAAACGCCTCATGAGTACCATCATGCTGATGGACATGTTATTCTCCTGCAGAGATATACCAGGCTGCTGATCAGACTCTGCCTCTCCAGAATGAATGGACTTTACCTGGAAAAAAAAAACACTTGCTCCCCCCCCCCCCCCGCGATCTAGCTCCAGACAGATCCCATGCACCAAACTACTAGATTGCTCACTCACTGGAACAGGACTCCCCATAGGATAACCACCATCTCAAACTGCCTGCCAACCACCATCTCATACTGGCTTTCCTCAAAGGAACCATCCCCACTGACCAAAATAAACACAGTAGCATCCCACCAAAGCAGCATCTTGCCATTGTGGAAAGCCTCATCCCATAACCTGATTATGTCTGACAAAAGGAGCCGAAACCCCCTAAAACCACTGCCCCTCTCTGAAATACAAGTCCACAACTGTCCCCTTTCCAGCCATAGGACACAGCCTGACAGCTCTGTACATTCAAACCCAGAGACCATAGGCCTCTGGGGGGTCCACTGCAAACACTGTCATGATCCTCTGAATAACAGCCCTTTCCAAACAAGACTCAGACTGACAAACATCGACTTCACCGATATGCAATGGCTGGTCACCTCCACCTGCTTCAGCACATAAATTCCCAACAATTGACATTCCAGCTGTATCCCAAAAATGGCTATGAAAACTCACCAAATCTGGGTCACATACTCTTACCATATATAGAGTGAATGAACCTGAGCCTGATGATATCTCATCTTGATCTTTCCTATTTAAAATCAAACAAAAGATTACAATAAATTCAAAGACAAAAAATAAAATATAAATAACATATATGTTACTATATAAGCTAAAAGCAGATAAGGTGAGCAACACATATTGTAAACAAATAAATAAGATTTGTGTTCACAAAGGTGGCAGGAGCGTACTCCTTAGGTTCACTGGAAGTGGCATGGATGAGTAGATATTATCCTTGCCTCTGAGAGAGGGGCAGTTTAGAGGAAGGTTGGCTCATTGGGGGTAAAGAGGACAAAGTGGAGGAAAAACTGCCTTCTCCATTCTGCTCCAAGCTATAGCCTGTGATCATGGTTGGTTCAATCAGCAGACACAGAAGAACTATTGTTCCTGAATTCTGAGCATGCCCAGTACTTAAGCTGATGACAGATACAGGCAACTCATTATAAATAAACATAAGAACATAAGAAATGACAAGTCCAGATCATCTGGAAATATCCAACAGATCCTAATAGATTCATTCCCTGCTTCTCTCTCACAGAAATGAGGTGATGATTGCCATGTCTACCTGACTAAATATTTTTAATAGGCTTGTCCTCCAGAAACTTGTACAAATCTTTTCTAAATCCATCTATGCTATTAGCTTTGACAACATCCTCTGACAGCACAGAGGTCTATAAAATCATGAGAGGACTAGAACAGGTAAATGTGAATCTGTTTACTTTTTCAGATAATAGAAGGAATAGTGGATACTCCATGAAGATAGCATGAAACACGTTTAAAACAAATTGGAGAAAATTGTTTTTCACTCAATGCACAATTAAGCTCTGGAATTCATTGCCAGAGGATGTGGTTAAGGAAGTTAGTATAGCTGGGTTTAATAAACTTTTGGATAAGTTCCAGGAGAGAAGTCCATAACTGCTATTAATCAAGTTAACTTGGTCACTGCTATTACTGGCATTAGTAGCTTGGGATCTATTGAATGTTTGGGTACTTGCCAGGTACTTGTAACCTGGATTGGCCTCTGTTGAAAACAGGATGCTGGGCTTGATGGACCCTCGGTTTGACCCAGTATGGTGACTTTTTATGTTCCTGTTTTTGCATTGACTGAAAAAATGCTTTCTTAAATTTGTTTTAAATCTGTTACCAGTTTCATGGAATGTCCCCTAGTCCCAATGCTATATGCAAGGGTAAATAATAGGGATGTGCAGCAGGGATGGATTTGTCCCATTCGGTATTTGTATTCGTCAGGACCCAAATCTATTGCATCCATTCTCAGGGGACCTCGATCCGTTCATTAGTTACATATGTATTTGTTTCCCAAAAAACCCCCATCCCAACCCTTTAAATTTAATTTACTACAACCCCCCACCCTCCTGACCCCCCAAGACTTGCCAAAAGTCCCTGGTGGTCCAGCAGGGGTCCTGGAGCGATCTCCTGCACTCAGGCCATCGGCTGCTAGTATTCAAAATGGCGTCGATAGCCTTTGCCCTTACTATGTCACAGGGGCTACCGGTGCCATTGATCGGCCCCTGTGACATAGTAAGGGCCAGCAGTTGGTCAGCGCACGCAACTAAGTTTTAAAACAGAAGAAAAACAAAGAAAACGGTAGGGAGGAAAGGGCGGGGGAGGGTAGGGAAGGGAAGGTGGGCGGGTAGGGAACGGGGAAAGCAGCGCGGCTCAGCGTGGGCTCGGCACGCGGAAGGTGCACAATTGTGCACCCCCTTATGCGCGCCAACTCCCTGATGTTATAAAATTGCATGTCCATGTGCGCGCCAGTCTTAAAATCTGCCCCTATATTTCTAGGGATTTGAAAGGTGAAAATGGGAGCCAGAGTTGAGTTAGTTTCAATTCTGAACCTGTTATACAAATGTTAATTTATATTATCTTGAATTCCTGGCACATCTACCTATAACTTTAGAGAAGGCATACTAGGTAATGCCATCCATGGATTTTTCTGATATTGTTTGCCAGGAGGTGAAGCAGATGAAATAAACAATCTCAAACTTCTATCCAAAGGAGGAAAGCAAAGAAAATATTATATTAAAGATTTACATTTGGATGATAGCAAATGTGACCCAAAGGAATAATGTGCAGTCTAGATATTTAATTATTTTGAGTGCAATCAGAATTTAAAGGTCGTTAACACAGTGTTTTAACATTCTAAGTTCCTAATCACAGACAGGGACTTGCTTGTTTTAACCACATTTTTGGAATTGTTAATATCTGAATGTGTAGATCATGATAGAATAGTGATGGTGAGTGTCAGTCCTCAAATTCCACAAACAGGCCAGGTTTTCAGGTTATCCGCAATGAATATGCATGAGGTATATCTGCATACAATAGAGGCAGTATAGGCAGATCTTTTTCATTAATTTTCATTGCGGATATCCTGAAACCCTGGCCTGTTTGTGGCATTCTAGGACTGGAGTTCGCCATCACTGTGATAGAGGGATATGGTACCATCAAATACTTGAACCATGCAAGAAATCAACACATTTCTAGCTATTATGTAAACATTTTCAAAAGCATATTTAAAAAATGATTTTTTTTTATGGGGTGGAGAGATGACTCAGTGTCACATATGAGTTCTTGATTTAAGAAACTAAACTACATCTGGTTGGTTACTAGGCTGACATTTTTTTTAAAGTGAGACATAGCTCACTGTTATATCTATAATATGCAGTCAATTTCATAGCAAGCAGTTCCTTTCAACTTTCTCCCCCTAATTAAACAATCTTTGTTTTCATTAAATAATATAAAAGGAGGCTTCCAAGATCCCCTGGGCTTCCACCCCACCCCACCCCTCCCTCTCCCCCATCCCAAACTCATTAGTAGTAGTATCACAGTCACAAGCAGACCCTGAGCTAAACACCAAAAGGCCTGGAGCACACCAAAGGAGGATTTGATTTCCTCTATAAGCAGTTTTGGTGCATGCAACATTTTGTATGCAGAAAAGCCAAATATTGACACGGCCAAAGCTCTTCTTTTAAAGCACGAAGGGGCCGATTATGCAGCTAGTTGGAATTCACACGGGGCCTCAATTTAATAAAATTAAGATTGAACCAGCTTTAGAAACTGACTGCAAGCTCTTTCATTGATAAACATGATTTTGAAGTTCAGCAGGTTCAAGAGCCAGTTAAAAACTTAATTAAAGTTAATGTGGAGAAAAACAAACACATCATGTTCTTTGGATGAATATTTAGTGCACGCTGTAGGCCTTAAAGACAAAGCATATACTGACTAGCAAAACGATTATAAAGGTATTGCATTTCTGGAGCTTAATCTTGCATTAATAAGCTCTAATGCAATGAACATATTTTTGAGAAAACAAAGTTTATGAGACATCTGAAAGTCATTTTCTGATTTATATACATTATAAATGGAATTGCAGCCCTATTTTAAATTCTGTATCCCCTCTGAGCAGCTTGAGGCAAAGTTAGCATAAACTACTTTATCTGATGTGTTTCACATTAATGACCTCATGTACCACATTTTGAAAGATGTGATTTTCATGAGCTTTTCTTGATAATAATTCTAATTAGACTCCACAATAGAGCTGCCTGGTATATATGAAAGGCTTTTGTTCTCATTTCTATTCAGAGAGAAATTTGTAATACGTGCTTTGGAAGAGGGAAACTATGAATAGTGCCAGGGCTAGAATATTAGGGCAGAAGAAATTATCAGTTGCTAATATACTGCACTAGCTCACTGGGTTTCTGTAAAATATGTCCAATATTCATTTCATTCCTTGCTGTGAAGATAAACTGAATTTCCACCAAAGAAAGTAGAATTAAAGAACTATCTGCAATAAATGCATCTGCTTCTGCTGCTATATGTGTGCCACTGCATAGGTGAAATAGTTCAGCTTTGATTTAAGACATCTGGTTATTAAATAATCTACTAGTACTAGAGATGGTTTCTATGGGCAGGAATTCAGCTCAAATGCGAGCAAAAACAAACACACAGAGGTAAATAGGAAATGCATGCATGTCAGGAAGTCCACAAGCAGTAATAAGAACAGAAGCATAGTTCAAACTGGTTAGGTAAAGCACAAAGGAGCCAGATGTACTAAGGAGTTTTCCCATAGACACAAGCAGACTGACATAGTAAAGTCACGCTGAAAACGGACACTCAGTGTTGCATTTGCATGTGATGAGCATTATTAGTTGTTTGTTTGTTTTTGTTTTTTTTGGGGGGGGGGTTGGATGCACATTTTGGACACACTAATCCCCTTATGGTATAAGGGGTTATGGACGCACGTATAATCGCAGGTTAAACACTGTATTGTCTCGGCCTGAAGGAGAGTGGAGCTTTCTAGGGATGTGAATCGTGTCCTCGATCGTCTTAACGATCGATTTCGGCTGGGAGGGGGAGGGAATCGTATTGTTGCCGTTTGGGGGGGTAAAATATCGTGAAAAATCGTGAAAAATCGAAAAAATCGAAAAATCGCAAAACCGCACATTAAAACCCCTAAAACCCACCCCCGACCCTTTAAATTAAATCCCCCACCCTCCCGAACCCCCCCCCAAATGACTTAAATAACCTGCGGGTCCAGCGGCGGTCCGGAACGGCAGAGGTCCGGAACGGGCTCCTGCTCCTGAATCTTGTTGTCTTCAGCCGGCGCCATTTTCCAAAATGGCGCCGAAAAATGGCGGCGGCCATAGACGAACACGATTGGACGGCAGGAGGTCCTTCCGGACCCCCGCTGGACTTTTGGCAAGTCTCGTGGGGGTCAGGAGGCCCCCCACAAGCTGGCCAAAAGTTCCTGGAGGTCCAGCGGGGGTCAGGGAGCGATTTCCCGCCGCAAATCGTTTTCGTACGGAAAATGGCTCCGGCAGGAGATCGACTGCAGGAGGTCGTTCAGCGAGGGTTCCGGCGCCTCGCTGAACAACCTCCTGCAGTCGATCTCCTGCCGGCGCCATTTTCCGTACGAAAACGATTCGCGGCGGAAATCGCTCCCTGACCCCCGCTGGACCTCCAGGAACTTTGGCCAGCTTGTGGGGGGCCTCCTGACCCCCACGAGACTTGCCAAAAGTCCAGCGGGGGTCCGGAAGGACCTCCTGCCGTCCAATCGTGTTCGTCTATGGCCGCCGCCATTTTTCGGCGCCATTTTGGAAAATGGCGCCGGCTGAAGACAACAAGATTCAGAGCAGGAGCCCGTTCCGGACCGCTGCCGTTCCGGACCGCTGCTGGACACGCAGGTTATTTAAGTCATTTGGGGGGGGGGTTTCGGGAGGGTGGGGGATTTAATTTAAAGGGTCGGGGTGGGTTTTAGGGGGTTTTAGTGTGCCGGCTCACGATTCTAACGATTTATAACGATAAATCGTTAGAATCTCTATTGTATTGTGTTCCATAACGGTTTAAGACGATATTAAAATTATCGGACGATAATTTTAATCGTCCTAAAACGATTCACATCCCTAGAGCTTTCTGCTTGGGTAAACACATTTACCTGAATAAAACAGCATTCTGAAAAGTGCTTCCTGTATATGCAGGTAAAATTATTTGTGCTCTTTGACAGCACGTCTAATTTTAGCCACAGTGAAAAGGGGTGGGCTGGGGGTGGGGCAAGGAAAGTACACATGGGGATTTCAATTTGAAATCCCCACATATACTTTAACATGCATACTTCTGCCTGCTGCCAAGCAGGTGCAAAATTTGTGGGTGCAAATGTCCTGTATTGCCTGTCAGCCTCCTGCTTTTCCCCAGAGTTTGCCTTTGAAAATGAGCTTGTAGATCTGCCCAGGGACATACCAGCTGCCATGAACTTTGAAAATTGCCTTCCAAGTAGATCAGAATGGAAATGTGAGCCCACAAAGAATAGTAACTGAAAGCCATGATTCCTGAAAAATGCTGGCTATTAGCACTTTGAGTCATCACAGATAATTGGAAAATGCATTTGTATTCTACAGTAAATGAAGCTAACAATATACAAATTGAAAGTGTGAGGAAGTCCAACCCAGGAACAAGGATCAGTAGGGCACAGAGCAACTATGGCAGCAGTAAAAGTGAGTAGAGTGAGAGCAAATGATCTCTGTCTCAGACAAAAGGAAGAGGAAATAGAGATCAATATGGTTCTCTAAGGAGACAGCAGAAATGGTATGAGCGAAGGGAAGAATTTTCAACAGCAACTAATTGCATAAATAATTCAATAAAATGTAAATATTTATAAATCGCATTTTTAGGTTGCACACCAGTTTGAAGTGAAGTCTAGTCTCCTTCAGGATGATGAACATTGCTAAATTGTTGGAAAATTGTCTCTCCTCTCCCCAAATATGGCTCAAAGGATGTGCTTCACTGCATGCACACATTTAGCAGTGCTAGAAAGGGGATGGATGGGGAAGGGAGCATGGTAGGTAAGGGAAATGACTTTCCCATGTGAATTTTGCATTTGATGGGGGCGGGGGTACAGTTTGCATACACTTTTGTGCTTGCAGCCCTCGCCTGCCTGCCATGTCAAAGGGGATTTTCCCTTTGAAAATGAGCTTGCATGATCTACAATCTTCCTAGACACTTTCAAAATGGGTCCCCTGCCCCCACCCATCCAGTAGACTAACATTTCGAAAATACAAATAAAAAAATACAGGAGGAGGATGGCAGAAGCACTGGAAGGGCAGCTAGAAAAGCAAGGGCAGAATTACAGAGGGGGAAATTGTCTAATTGGTAAAAGGAGGAGGTAAAACCTTCTTTGGATATATAAAAGAGTAATATAAAACCAAAAGAGAAAAAATAAAAAATAAAAGTAAATGTGAGACACAACATATGTTAGATATCTGTATATATGAAAGCAAGGGTAATGTGAGTGCCTAAGGCAGGATACAGAGACATACATGAGTGTGAAATGATCATAAATCCATTTGCAGAGGAGGATGCATTTAAAATATTTACACAAATGAGAGCAGATAAGGCAACAGAACCTAATGGAGTGTATCCACGAATACTAAAAGAGCTCAGGAAAGTGCTGACTACACGCCTCATGGCTCTGTTCCATTTGTCTTTGGAGGATCTAAGAGACTGAAGAGAAACAGATATAGTCCATTCCCCAAAAATGGGAACAAGGAAGAAATTGTTAACTACAGGCATGTCAGTCGAACTTCAGCAGTGGGTAGAGCTATGGAAATGCTACTAAAGAAAAGGATCCTGAAGCAAGCAGATTATAGGACCCCAAAAACATGGGTCTCAAGGGAGAGATCTTGTTAAATAAACTGAAATTGAAATTTTGGATGAGGGTCAATGGTGGATCAGGGAAAAGCAACTGATGCAGGCTATGTGGACTTCCATTAGGATTTTGACACTGTTCCACCTAGAAGACTGGTAAGCATCCTAGCCAGTGTGAAACAAGGGCAGAACCAGAAAGCTGCTAATTAAGTGGGACACTAGTTAAACAACAAAACTCAGAGAGTGGTAGTCAATGGAGACCATTCTAGAGAAGGTGTGAGCAGTGGGTAATTCAGGGTTCTGTGATAAAGCTGATTCTTTCCAATATTTTCTTTAATAGCATTTATTTATTTACTAAAACGTTTTACTTGCTAACACACAAAGGGGCTGATGCAATAAGATGCGCGTGCAAAACAGGTGCAGATATTGCGTGCCTGTTTTCCTAACGCTCGTGCAGGCACATTCCCTGGGTGCCCGATGCAGTATTTAAAAGAGGGGCTGTGTGAAAAAGGGCAGCTGAGGAGAATTGTGCATCCAGAGCACTCAATTGCATCAGGTGCCCACAACTGCAATGGGCGCTCAATAAGAGCGTCTGTTTTTATCCCAGTTCAGGCCGATTTTTTTGTTATTTTGCTGAAGTTGCTGAAGCGTGTTATACAAATAATCAGCCCTTGCTATGAGTTCCTAAATTGTGTGGCCATAAGAACAATATAATAATTATTTTTTTTATCATGCCAATATGCATTTTTTTTTCTCCACTGCAAGCAGTAAAACAATTGTCACAGCGATACTAAAAAGGAGGATATGCTCATCATAGCACAGAGGACCATTTTTTTTTTTATTTCTCATGAGACCTTAAGTCATGAACTGACTTTACTCCACCTCTGGGGCTGGAGTTAAATTTGCCGCATTAAAAGGTGTGTGTTGGGTGCCCAGCGCTTTCCTGCATTGGGGGGTAATAGTTAATAGCCTCATCTACAAGGAATTTACGAGTGATGGGTGCTATCAGCTACGCATTTGCTAGGGAGCACATGTTGGGCACACTAATCACCTTACTGCAATAGGTGCTAGTGTAGCATGCCCAAAACGTATGCTTAACCGTATACAACCATGGGCGCACTTTATTGCATCGGTCCCCTCTACTTTACTTTCTCAGCTGCTACTCTTTCCTCCTGGAACCCTCCTCCCTCTCTCCCTCTCCTTTTTCGCACCTGCTCCATTACCCGCTCCCTGTTTTATGTAATTTCCTCCTTTCTCGAGTTGTATTGTAAACCGGCGTGATGTGCTTGCACGAACACCGGTATATTAAAAGCTGTTAAATAAATAAATAAAAATAAATATTCTGATTGAGTTATAACAACATAGCAGAGGGATTTAAGGAAGGCGGTCATTTCAATTTTCCTCAAGAAAAAAGATGACTCCCTTTCTAGGGGCTCATATAAGCCAATCTCTTCCTGAACTTAGCCCTCTCACATTAAACATGTTTTACTATAATAAAGAGCTGACTAGCAAACTATTTTTCTTATGTGTATGTTAGCATCATGGAATAGGGAATGTGTCTTCTATGTATCTATACAGTGTTGCATATGCAAATTAGAATTATAGAAATATTAAGTAGTAGTAATAGTAGTAGTTGTAATTAATACTAATTCTAAACCAGTATGCCAAATTTATTTTACATATGGGATGCACATGCTCATGTACAGTTTGTTATATAAATCCTATCCACCTTTATGGACAGAGATACATGAAACTTACTGCTTCTCTTCTACAAGTAATATAATCTCCCTAATATTTATAGTTATAAGCTTGGCTTTTAGCTTAGAGTTAACCAGTACTGGTTACTAGTAAATGTAATTTTCACCAAGCAACCTCTTGCCTGCATTAAAAGGTAAAAGTTCACTTGGTAGATGACTCCCTATAAGCAATCTGTGGCCGATGTACTAAAGCATGTTAGTATTGCCATTTAATTCATGTTAATTACCTTTATTTATTTATTTATTTATTTATTGTTTTTGTTATACCGAGTTTCATGACATGCATCACATCAACCCGGTTTACAATTAACAGAGTGTGTAAAGCATAACGTAACGTAAACAATGTTCTCAATAAACGTAAACAATGTTCTCAATAAGAACCTTGAACTTTAGATATAGTGGATCAGATAGAGGATGTGAGAAAGTTACAATAAAATAGGGAAATTAACTTGGAGCTGGAAGAGGGGAGAGATAGAACCGAGCAATATTTACATTTCAGCCTATTAATGTAATAGAGTAGCAGAGTGAGTAAATAAAATATGTGAGTAACTGAGGCAGTACATCACTATGAAACGGTACTTAAATAATCAAATGTATAAATACATTTCAGCCTATTAATGTAATAGAGTAGCAGAGTGAGTAAATAAAATATGCGAGTAACTGAGGCAGTACATCACTATGAAGTGGTACATAAATAATCAAATGCATAAATACGACAATGGTATGATAAAAGCACCGCAGGTATTGATGAGTGTCAATTTAAAGTTGGTTAATTCGTATTTAGGTCCAGTTATTGGATAATGGTTTGTGCTATTGAGTGGAGGTTTTATTCCAAGCTTGGAAATGCTTTTCTGAAAAGCCAAGTTTTTAGTCTTTTCCTAAATGTTAGAGAGCATGACTCCTGTCTCAAATCTGGTGGGATAGAATTCCAGAGAGTTGGACCTGCTGAAGAGAAGGCTCTGAGACTCAATGATTTATGTTGGTAGGTTTTGGCCTTTGGAATTTGGAGTGACTCTTTGTAGTATTCCCTGATGGGCCTGGCGGAAGTGTGTTTTTTAAGCGGTATTTGTAGGTCGAGGTGCGTGTGTTGGTTAATAGTTTTGTATATGATGTTGATGGTTTTGTACATGATTCTGTAGTGGATCGGTAGCCAATGGAGGTTTTTGAGGATAGGTGAAATGTGGTCCATTTTCCTGGAGTTTGTAAGGACTCTGGCTGCAGAGTTCTGAACCATTTGTAGAGGTTTGGTGTAAGAAGCTGGGAGGCCTAGTAGTAATGAGTTGCAATAATCTAATTTGGAAAAGATTATTGCTTGCAGTATTGTTCTAAAGTCCTGGGCATGGAAAAGTGGTTTAATTCTTTTCAGAATATGTAATTTGTAGAAGCAGTCCCTGGTGGTTTGGTTAATGAATGGTTTGAGGTTGAGTCGATTGTCCAGTATGGCTCCTAAATCTCTTACGTGGGCTGTTTGAAGGAGTGTGGGTGGTTTTGGGAGTGTGTTATTGTTTTCCGGTGATATGATCAGGAATTCTGTTTTAGAAGCATTAAGTACAAGGTTTAGACTGTTAAGGAGAAGTTTAATTTCTAATAAGCAACTGTCCCAGTTGCTTATTACCTTGCATTAATGGCCCACTTTAATTACATGTAAATGAGTTTTACATTAATTTGCATGTGTTACAGTAAGAGAATTGATTTTGATGGTATTGCACCTCTTTCAGGTGCAGTTAATTTTTTTGTGTTAACAGATCTATGTTAATTTTTGCTTATTTCAATCTGCATTATTATTCTATGCATTAATAGGTAATGAGCACCTGTACCACTGAATAAACAGGCTAAATTAGCTGGATAGTTTTAAATGGCTAACTAGCTGAACCACACAGTAGTTGAACATAAACCCCAATATTTTAAAATCAATTATATATTCAACATGCAGCCCAGCTGACCCATTGTTTTGAAAAGAGATCTTTTGCTTTATAGAAAACAACAGGGATGTTTTTATCCTCTTACCTATCTGTTTACTCTGCTGGAAAAACATGATTTCTCACCATCTCCTGTGTTAATTAGGAAATGATTAGTCTATCAGTTAATGATAGAAGCCAGATTTATTTCAAACCATTGAAAACACACTTCTTTTCCTTGCATGTCAAATTAGTATCGTAAAATGTGTAATGTCATGACCAGTCATCAAAGCAAGACCTCCAATCTTAGACAGACTGGAGGTCACAGAAAATTATTTTACTTTGAGTGTTTGCCTTGTTGCATATGAAGGCAGGTAAAAATAAAATTGGTCCATCTAGCCTGGTCAGTTATTCTCGTTTATATATTGCTAAGTATATATCCCAATGATGTCTCCTTCCCCTCCCTTTGGCCTACATGGATCAATAACAAAGCTGCCAGTAGTGGCGTTGCATTTTCATTGGACTAAATTTAGGGTATGGCTTCTTATCCAAGTGTGTTTTTGTTGTCTTCCTCTTTGGTTCTTTAATAGTCTGTGCACATGAGCATTCAAGTTTTGAAATTTAATCTAACGTCCTGCCCCTTAGGTCTTACTGTCAAGCTTTGTAATCTAAATAGCTAATAAAACTAGGGAGGATGTTCTGTGATCTTGAGCATAGGGTGACTGATTAAGTTGGTAGTACACAGGACAATTTGCTGCTGACTTGTGGCTCAAAAGCAAATTCAGCAAATGAGTGGAATAATGAGCTTCTAACCTCATATACAGAGAAGTGAATTATAATTCTCACTGTCATATCACTGTGAGAAAATTAATACCAATGGGGGTGCAGGGAGAGGGGGCGTAGGAAGGGGCAGTGGAAAGGCTACTGTGTCAACTTTGCATTACAGCCATGGCCTCAGTGTGCTAGCCTCTTTAGCAATCTCCTAACCCCTCCTGTCCAACACAAGGCTTCCTGAATGCTGATTTTTCATCATCATGACAGAACAAACCTGCTTTGACCCCCAGCCCCCTACCTCTGCCTCAAAATAGCAACAAGGCTGCCCCAGAATCCCTAGAGGCCCATCTCACACCTCAGCAATTCCCTAATCCCCCATATCTTTTTTCAAGCAGAAGGACAGGTGCTTATATCCTGCTATCTTGCCCAACACTATCATAATCATACTGGCTCAGCTACAGTTCAAACTTTGACCATATGAGAGTTAAAGTATGAAGTGCTGTGCCCGTGCCATTTTGACAGCAATAAATAAGCACCTCTACCTTTGCCAGGGGAACAGGGAAGAGAACGACCTGGGAAGCTGAAATTGATTGGGGTGGGGTTGTATTTGGATGTAATTATCACATTACCAAACCAAAGCTTAATCTGAAATATATTTCAGGTATAGTCAGTAGTTTCTTACTCCAGAGGATGTTCAACTAAGGAGATTATTAAAACACAGTATTTTCCTTTCTGAGGGATATCCCACAGGATTCACTAAGATTTGGTTCTGAGTAAAATTCTGTGGGGTAAAATACTGCAGCTTAGCTGACCGCCCAAAAGAATATTTGATGATGGACCCACATTCTAGGTCCACCCTCCTTTCAAACCTGCTAGGAGCAAGCAGAAGAAGACAAGATGAAAAGAGAACTGAGTATCTTCAGTTTAGTCTGATGACGCTATTTAGCTTCACATCTGTAACTTACCATTATATTTTTTACTTTCTGTGTATGATAATAGCATGAACATGTTATTGGAGAAATTTCAACATGCACAATCTTATTGCATAGCTTTTTACTATTGTAAAACTGTGCATGTCCATGCATAAGTGTATGTTTCAAATTTATCCTCCCTATTAGCAGGGGTAAAAGCATGTGTGTAAGTTGGTGATGTATGTGCACATACCGGTGACAAAATACCAACCTCTGCACAATAAATTACTGAATCCCACCCAACAATGCCCCTAAATGGCCCCCTTATTTCTTTATATTTAAGCCTGGTACTAATAGTATGTGCATACTTCAGCCATTTACAAAATACTACCTGTGCTTCATGCATGCAATTTACATTTATGGCTTCCAATTCTACATGCTGAAATCATTTGAGAATTAACCTATAAAAGAATGTTTGAAACTAATAAAGAATTCTAATTTATCTTTTTAATTTTTTTTTTTTAGAATTCCCTATGTTTTTTCCATAGCTGCTTGAAGCTGTATCCTGGATTACAACCATTAATTCTTAGAGAAAAATGACATCTAAATAGACAAGAACATGAATATTTGGTGCCAAGAGAAACAAATAGTCATATGGACGTAAAAAACACTCAGTTACCTCTTTCAATTGCTTATCTTAATATTTGCTCAGTCAAATGTAAAGTTGAATTAATCTTAAATCTCATTTCAAATAAGAAGCTAGATGTATTATTTTTGATGGAAACTTGGCATTTAGACTCACATAATTGTCTATTAGCTTCACTATGTCCACTTGGCTATCTTTGAATCTTCAACCTAGAAAGGCTAAGCATGGAGGTGATGTTATTAGTACCTATAAAGAAGATCTTGCAATCATAGTGAAGACCTTTGGAAAATTAGAGGGTTGTGAGTATGTAATTATTCAGTTTTGGTTCATGGCATTACTTTATCAACCTCCTGGTTTAAAAAACCCTGATCTACTGGATCTTGGTGATTATCTGATGTCTTTAACATTAAAGACTCCCAAAGTTTTGATTATAGGAGATTTTAATTTACATAAAGATTGCAATCCTGAATCTTTTTATCCTGAATTTTTGTACTTCTTGCATATATTCCAGTTAAAAGCTGTGATTTCTGATCCTATTCATAAAGCAAGTCATATTTTAGACCATTGTTCATTCCTGAAGAATTTGGTGAAACAAATTTCATTCCTCATTTCAATAATGAAGAGATTTTACAGTCTGATCATCATTTAATCTTATTTTGATTGTCTTTGCCCACAGTATTAGTAAAATCAAAAAAGTCAGATTTGTAGAAATATTGTAGAAAACCTTTACATCATGAAGTATTCCATAATCAGTGGTCTTTTCATACTTTAGTAAGGGACTTAGTTGATTCTTTTGTTGATTCATTTAATGCATCATTACAGGCTAGTATGCTCAAAGTGGCTCCCATAACTTTAAAGAAAGTAAATAGATAAAATAGGTCAGTTCCTTGATTCAATAATTAGTTAATTGTTAAGAAACGAGCAGTGAATCAAGCAGATAAAAAATGCTGTAAAAACAAAACCATACAGAATGCCGACCATTTTAATTTAGTTCAGAGAAAATATAGAAGGTTATTCTATCAAGCGAAAAAAGATTACAATCAGAATCAATTAATGCGTTTGATTAATAGACCTTACAAATTGTTTCATATTGTTTGGTCCATGATCTCTGCACCAACTATTCTTAGGGATGCCATTTATCCTAAGAGTCAATTATTATTGTACTTCTTAAGTGAATTGCCTGTTAGAGACATTGAATGAATCAAAAATTGCAAACTCCATGTCTAAAAATAATATTAATGTAGGGCTTATGGACCCTAAAGTGAATAGTAATCAGAATGACGGTATTCAAGTATCAGTCAGAAATAATGCAGTTGTGAAATGGAACTCAGTTGAATTTGTATCCATAATAGAAGTGCAGCAAGCACTTCAGTCTGTACATAGACCCAATTGTCCATTGGATTGTTGTACAACTAGTGTTTTATTGACAGAAAATTCTCCTTTGTTAAAGATCTTGATTGTGCCAGCATAGTATACTGGGAATTTGTTTATATAATCCTCCTCATTCAATCTCCAGTTGTCCTCAGAATGCATTTTCAGTGAAGGTTTTATGTTTTATCATTGTTAAACTGTAATTATTGTACATTTTAACAATGCGGGCCCTTTTGTTTACTAAGTCATCCCCTCTGTTCCCTCCCCTTCCTTCACCCCTAGTACAGTCTGTATTGTTATTATTGTACTCTTGTTAAGCTCTGCTATTGATAATATAATAAGTTATCCCCTGCTGTCCCCTCCCCCTCTTTCACCCCAAGTACAGTCCGTATTGTTGCTATTGTACTCCTGTTAAGCTCTGCTCTCGATTATATAATAAGTTATTTACCTGTACCTTTCCCGAGGTACTTGTTCCTATCTCTTTTATTCCCTCTGCTCTCCTTCTCTGCTGTTGCTTCTCTCCTCTCTTCTCGCCTGCTCCCCTTTTCCCCTCCCTGTTTTTTGTATTTTCCTTTCTGTCATGGAATTTGGGATGTCTTGTCCTGGGCCTCCTCCTGCCACCATGCTGCTGCTGCCTCATCCTGGTCCTTCACTGCTGTTGGCATGCTGCTGCTGTCTTGGCCGGGTCCATCACTGCTGTTGCCATGCCACTGCTGTCCCATCCTGGTCCTTTACTGCTGTTGCCATGCCGCTGCAGTCTCGGCTGGGTCCTTCACTGCTGTTGCCACACCTTAAGGTGTTCCCCTGCTGCCTACATGCTGAACTGTATGTTGCCCTGTCTGCTGCCTGGACTTTCACTCCGCTGGCTGGCCTCTCAGGCTGTCTCCTTTCAGTGCACTCTTTCAACATGGACTGCCTGGGGCCCAGACTCTCACTCTGCTGGCATGGCTCTCAGGCTGTCCCCTTTCAGTGCACTCTTTCAACATGGACCATCTGGGGTCTATGCCTGTTTACACATTGTATATTGTACTGTGGTTCTCTTAGTATTGCAGTACCTGAGCTATTGGGGTGCCACTTCCTGTTACTCTGTTCCTACCTAATCATGCTTTGCCGGTACAGATAACACCCACTACCTGATTAGGTTTCTGTAGTATACTTGATATGTGGGAGTGACATCCAACGATATGTTATGTTGCACAGAAGTAGCCCGTTTGGTTGCTATTTGTTATCTATCTATTTATTTATTTATTTATAACTTTTATATACCGACATTCAATTGAATATCACAATGCCACATTGTGCCAGAGCCGGAGAGTAGCCACATATAACTGGGGAGCCAAAGAACTGGTAGGGAGAAAGGAAGGATAAAGTTACAATTAACAGGGAATCATAAGGAACGGGGTGAGAATGAGGAACGGTCTAAGAGACCAAGTGAGTGTAATAGCAGGAAGGATACAGCAAACTTAAACAACTTTGTTGAGATAGCAACTATATAACATTTACATAACTGTATGACAGTCAAAAGCACTAGTTACTGCAGCAAATTGTAGTAGAGATGTGAATCGTGTCCTCGATCGTCTTAACGATCGATTTCGGCTGGGAGGGGGAGGGAATTGTATCGTCGCCGTTTGGGTGTTTAGAGTATCGTGAAAATCGTTAAAATCGTGAACTGGCACACTAAAACCCCCTAAAAACCCACCCCCGACCCTTTAAATTAAATCCCCCACCCTCCCGAACCCCCCCCCCCAAATGCCTTAAATTACCTGGGGGTCCAGCGGTGGTCCGTAACTAAATCGGGGGAAGGGGGAGGGCAGGAAAACCGGCACACTAAAACACCCTAAAACCCACCCCCGACCCTTTAAATTAAATCCCCCACCCTCCCGAACCCCCCCCCCCCCCCAAATGCCTTAAATTACCTGGGGGTCCAGCGGCGCTCCGTAGCTAAATCAGGGGAAGGGGGAGGGCAGGAAAACCGGCACACTAAAACACCCTAAAACCCACCCCGACCCTTTAAATTAAATCCCCTAAATTACCTGGGGGTCCAGCGGCGGTCCGGAACGGTCTCCTGCAATTGAATCGTGTTGCTTTCAGCCGGCGCCATTCTGCGCCGCCATTTTGCAAAATGGCGGCGCAAAATGGCGGCGGCCATAGACCAACACGATTCGACTGCAGGAGGTCGTTCCAGACCCCCGCTGGACTTCTGGCAAGTCTTGTGGGGGTCAGGAGGCCCCCCCAAGCTGGCCAAAAGTCCCTGGGGGTCCAGCGGGGGTCCGGGAGCGATTTCCTGCCGCGAATCGTTTTCCGTACGGAAAATGGCGCCGGCAGGAGATTGACTGCAGGAGGTCGTTCAGCTGGGGTTCCGGACCCCGGCTGAACGACCTCCTGGTCTATGGCCGCCGCCATTTTGCGCCGCCATTTTGCAAAATGGCGGCGCAGAATGGCGCCGGCTGAAGACAACACGATTCAATTGCAGGAGGCCATTCCGGACCGCCGCTGGACCCCCAGGTAATTTAAGGCATTTGGGGGGGGGGGTTTGGTAGGGTGGGGGATTTAATTTAAAGGGTCGGGGGTGGGTTTTAGGGTGTTTTAGTGTGCCGGTTTTCCTGCTCTCCCCCTTCCCCCGATTTACGATTTTTTGACGATAAATCGGGGGAATTGGTATTGTATCATGGCCCTAACGATTTTTGACGATTTAAAATATATCGGACAATATTTTAAGTCGTCAAAAAACGATTCACATCCCTAAATTGTAGTGACAAAGCACAATATTTGGGGTTTACCGAGGATGGCTATAGGAAAGTTAGGTAGTAATATGGTTACGTATTTAGAGTTATGGTACCTGGAGGGTGAGGACAGAGACTAGGATGGGATTAAGTGAATGCTTGTTTGAACAACCAGGTTTTTAAACTTTTTTTAAAGGTGTTTGGACAGTGCTCCAAGTGTAGGTCTGGAGGCATCGAGTTCCATAACGTAGGACCTGCGATGGAGAGAGCACGTTCTCGGGTGGAAGTGAGCTGGGTAGATCTAGTATTTATTTTATTTTATTTATTTAGAAACTTTTAATATACCGATGCTCAAGATAAATATCTTATCGTACCAGTTTACAGCATAACAGGGGATAACCAAACGAGTAGGAGGAAGTTACAAAAAACAGGGTGTTGCAATTGGAGACAGGAGAGCAAGGAAGAATAGGCTAAACATAGTGTTAACATAGTGAAAACAATAAGTAGATTATAAACTTAACTTGACAAGTAACCAAGTAGGAGATCAAACAACTAGGGATGTGAATCGTTTTCCATATCGTCTTAACGATAGAAATCGTGTGGCAGGGCAAGAAAATCGTCTTAGGCACGATTTTTTAGTTAAAAAATCGTTAAAAATCGTTTTTTTCGATTAGTGCGCACTAACTCGAGTTAGTGCGCACTAACGGGAGTTAGTGCGCACTAACTGGGAGTTAGTGCGCACTAACTGAAAATGATACAATTTGACACTTTTCAGGTCAGTTAAGGTCAGTTTAGGAATGAATATGTATTCCTATTGGCTGCCCTCTTATTTATTCATGTTACCAAGCTTCCTACTGACAGTATATGGGGGATGGGAAATGGAAACAGTTGGTAGCTTGACAAAACAAGTAATGTGATCAGTCAATGTGACTAGAACTTGTGCCCTAACCCTGATACCAGGGGTATTGTGATCTTCCTGCACACAGTGCCCTATCCCTATTAATACCAGGAGTGTTGTGATCTTCCTGCACACAGTGCCCTATCCCTAATACCAGGGGTGTTGTGATCTTCCTGCACACAGTGCCCTATTCCTGATACTGGGGGTGTTGTGATCTTCCTGCACACAGTGCCCTATTCCTGATACCGGGGGTGTTGTGATCTTCTTGCACACATCCCGGTATCAGGGATAGGGCACTGCATGCAGGAAGATCACAACACTCCTGGTATTAATAGGGATAGGGCACTGCATGCAGGAAGATCACAACACTCCTGGTATTAATAGGGATAGGGCACTGCATGCAGGAAGATCACAACACCCCTGGTATCAGGGATAGGGCACTGTGTGCAGGAAGATCACAATACCCCGGAGGAGTGAGGGTCAGGCAGCTCCCCCCTGTCTGTGAAGCCAGCCTCTCACTAGTAATGCAGGGAGGGAGCTGTCTCAGACTTCACCATCCTCCCCCCCCCCCTCACCCACACACCATTCACTAGCTGGGACATGGGGGAAGTCAGGAGTGAGGGTCAGGCAGCTCCCCCCTGTCTGTGAAGCCAGCCTCTCACTAGTAATGCAGGGAGGGAGCTGTCTCAGACTTCACCATCCTCCCCCCCCCCCCCCTCACCCACACACCATTCACTAGCTGGGACATGGGGGAAGTCCGGAGTGAGGGTCAGGCAGCTCCCCCCTGTCTGTGAAGCCAGCCTCTCACTAGTAATGCAGGGAGGGAGCTGTCTCAGACTTCACCATCCTCCCCCCCCCCTCACCCACACACCATTCACTAGCTGGGATATGGGGGAAGTCAGGAGTGAGGGTCAGGCAGCTCCCCCCTGTCTGTGAAGCCAGCCTCTCACTAGTAATGCAGGGAGGGAGCTGTCTCAGACTTCACCATCCCCCCCCCCCCCCCTCACCCACACACCATTCACTAGCTGGGACATGGGGGAAGTCAGGAGTGAGGGTCAGGCAGCTCCCCCCTGTCTGTGAAGCCAGCCTCTCACTAGTAATGCAGGGAGGGAGCTGTCTCAGACTGGTATCAGGGTTAGGGCACTGTGTGCAGGAAGATCACAACACTCCTGGTATTAATAGGGATAGGGCACTGTAAGAGATGACTGTAGTAGATTGAATAAAGATCTGATGTTTCTGCTCTCCTCACACCAAACAAAAACAACACACAAGCAGAGAAGCCCTTCTTACAAAGCTGAGCTAGTGAGTTAAGTAGGAGGAAAAGTAAACATACTTGTGCCAGTGTGGCTACTTAAAAAATACACTTACCAACAATCAATTACATATATTTGAACTGTGTACAGTTCCAGCCAGGACCACCTTTCTAAAATGCACAGTGATTGGCAAATTCAACATGCACTAGCATTTCAGGTGCCTGCTAACAAAAATAATAAACAAACAAGTTCTAGTCACGTGAGTGCTGATCATTACATTACTTTTTTTGTCAAGCTTCCAACTGTTTCCATTTCACATCCCCCCAACCATTACCTCAGTATTAGCCTTGGTAACATCAATAGATAAGAGCACAGCCAGCCAATAGGAATACATACATACATATTCATTCCTAAGTGACCTTTACTGACCTGGGAAGTGTGAACACTTTGTTTCATTTTCTGTTGGTGTTCGTTAGTTTCCAGTTCCATTTCCCATCCCCCCAACCATCACCTCAGTGGTAACCTTGGTAACATCAATAGATAAGAGGGCAGCCAGCCAATAGGAACACATATTCATTCCTAACTGACCTTCAGTGACCTGGAAAGTGTTTATTTGTATCATTTTCAGTTAGTGCGCACTAAATCGAGTTAGTGCGCACTAACGGGGAGTTAGTGTGCACTAACTCGAGTTAGTGCGCACTAACACGATTTAACGATTTTTAACGATAAATCGTTAGAATTTCTATTGTATCGTGTTCTATAACGATTTAAGACGATATAAACATTATCGGACGATAATTTTAATCGTTGAAAAACGATTCACATCCCTACAAACAACAGTTAGTTCTTCGGGGTGCGTAAACCTACATAGGATTGATGGGGGTGGTATTAAGGGTTGGCAGGGAAATGACGGGGTCAGGGTGGGGGGGGGGGGTGAGGGCGAAAGAACATGCGGTGTGTGAGGGGGGGAGGGGCAGTGAATCTATCTGGGTGGCTTGCCTAATAATAGGTAGGAGCCGGAGAGTAGTCAGAGTTACTGAAGTTATAATGGAGCAGAGTAGAACTGACAGGGGATTATGAATTGGTTAGGGGAAGGCTAGTTTGAAAAGCCTTGTTTTCAGTTTCTTTCTGAAGGTGAAAGAGCATTGTTCCTGTCAAAGCTCTGGTGGTAATGAGTTCCATTGGGAGGGTCCGGCAGTGGACAGTGCACGTTTCCTAATGGAGGGGTGAAGTGAGGATTTCGTGGGGGTTCGTGTAGAGATCCTTTATATGCCGCTCTGATCGGTCTTGCAGAGGAGTGAAGGTTGAGCGGAATTTTGAGTTGGAGTGTAGATTGAAGGTAGATGGTTTTGTGGATAATGGTCATGGTCTTAAACAGGATTCTATAGTTGATGGGAAGCCAGTGTAAGGTTTTGAGGATAGGGGTGATATGGTCTCTTCGTCTGGAATTGGTTACGATCCGAGCTGCGGCGTTCTGTATCATCTGTAATGGTTTCATTGTAGAGGCAGGAAGGCCGAGGAGTAAAGCATTACAGTAGTCAATTTTTGCAAACAGTATGGACTGGAGGAATGAGCGGTAATCATGATGGTGTAAGAGGGGTCTGAGCTGTTTTAGCACATGTAGCTTATGGAAGCATTCTTTTTTTATTGTTTATAAATTTTTTTAAATTCATTCAGGTGTCTAGAATAGCTCCTAGGTCTCTCACGTGGTTCACTGATGGGATGATGGGGTTGCTGACGAGGGGGTTGCAGTCGTTAGGAGAGATGAAAAGGAGCTCAGTTTTGGAAGTGTTGAGGACAAGGTTGAGGCTGGAGAGGAGACGGTTGATGGAGTGAAGACAACTGTTCCAGAAATTTAGGGTTTCGGCGATGGGATCTGAGATGGGGATCAAGATCTGCACGTCGTCAGCGCAGATGAAGTGGGTCAGTTTAAGAGTTGATAGAAGCTGGCAAAAGGAAAGCAGATAAATGTTAAAACAGTGTAGGGGAAAGAGACGATCCGTGAGGTACTCTGTGAGTGGCAGAAACAGGGTGGGATTCTTTATTGTTTATTCTGACCTTGTAGATCCTGTTATTGAGGAAAGATTTAAACCAGCTGAGGGCGGTGCTAGAGATGCCGATGTCCGAAAATCGGTTGATGAGAATTGAGTGGTTCACGGTGTCGAATGCTGCTGAGATGTCAAGTAGAGCCAATAGATAGGATTGGCCTTTATCTAGGCCCATTAGGATGTTGTCTGTAAGTGAGATTAGAAGGGATTCCGTGTTTAGGCGTTTCCGTAATCCGAGATGGGAAGGGTAGAGAATGTTGTGGACGTCGAGGTAATCGGAGAGTTGATTGTTGACTACTTTTTCTATTAGTTTGGCGATAAATGGTAGATTGGCGATGGGCCGGAAGTTAGCGGAGTTATCTGGATCCAGGTTGGGTTTCTTGAGTAGAGGTTTGAGTGATGCAAGTTTCAAGGAGTCAGGGACAGATCCTTGGGAAAGGGAGCAGTTTATAATATCTGCTAGAGGCTTGGCTATGGTGTTGGGGATGGTAAGTAAGAGTTTAGTGGGAATGTGGTCAGAAGGATGGGGCGATGGCTTCATGTTCTTTAGTATGGATTCAATTTCCAGGGAGGATGTGAGTTCGAATGATTCAAGTGACGGTTTTTGGGTAGATAGGGGTGGGTTGTATACAGGAGGAGGTTGGTTGGCTGACGAGATTAGTGGTGCTAGCAAGTTGTTGATTTTTTTCTTGAAGAATATGGCCAATTCCGTGGATTTATTTTGGGCTTCTTCTGGGATGGTTGGTGGGACCGCATTAGTGAGTACTGAGGCATAAGAAAATAGAGCCTTAGGGTCATAGAGAAAGTTATGGATTTTTTTGGCAAAGAAGTCTTTCTTGGTGCGTAAAATAGTGGCTCTGTAGTGGTTCATGCAGGTTTTGTAGGAGGCTTGCAAGGTGGGTGTGGGATCCTTATGCCAATGTAGTTCCTTGTGTCGTAGGTCTTGTTTGAGCTTCTTGAGTTCTGCTGAGAACCAGGGTTTTTTGTTGAAGCGGGCCAGGTTGATTTCCTTAGATGTCATGGGACATATTTTGTTTGCTATGGAGTTTGTGATGTTGAGCCATGAGGTCATAGCAGAGTCAGCATCGGAGATATTCAAGTTAGGTAGATCCGTGGAGAGGTGGGAGTCAAGGTCGTCTCTGGAGCATGGTTTTCTGAAATGGATTGTTGTTTTGGAGATGTGTGGAGTCCATTTTTTCTTTATAGATAATTTGGTAGAGATCAACGAATGGTCCGACCAAGGGATGGGGGTGCAGGAGGGGGGGGGAGGGACGTAGACAGGATGGATTCATTTGTGAACATGAGGTCCAGTGTGTGGCCCACTTTGTGAGTAGGTTTATTTATAATTTGCTTGAAGCCCATGGCTGTGAAGGAAGATAGGAGGGCTTCACAGTTAGGTGTTGGAGTGGAAGAATCAACATGGATGTTGAAATCTCCTAATATAATAGCAGGGGAATCAGTATTAATATGTTTGGCTATGATTTCAATGAGAGGTGAAGGATCAGACTCTATAAGACCTGGGGGGGCATAGATTAGGCAGACTTCTAATTGGTTAGATTTGAAGAGTCCAATTTCTAGCTTAGTAGCGGAATTCAGGGTTTGAGGAGATAATCTAAGTTCTTTCTTTGCTGCTAACAGTAATCCACCCCCCTCCCCCCCGCCCCCCAGTTTTTTTTAGTCTGGGTAATGAGAAGATATCATATAGTTGTAGTGGCAATTGGTTTGTTAGAGCTATATCTGTGTTTTTCAACCATGTTTCTGTGATGGCACATATATCGGGTTGGAAATCCAATAGGTAGTCATTGAGAATGTGGGTTTTTTTAGTGAGGGATTGTGCGCTGAGAAACGTGAGTGAGATTAGAGAAAGACCCAGAAACTGAGTGAGCGGGGAAGTCATGATGGGGATAAATGATCTCTTAGGGCGCTTATAAGTAGGAGTTAGAAGTTTGCCCCTATTGAAATAGGGGTGAGTGATAATGGGGATGGGAAACATTTGTATCATGATTTTTGAGTCTGAGTGGCATTCTGTTGTTTAAATATAGCTCTGGTCCTACGTCGCCAACTGGAAAACATCTGTTGGAGTGGTTAGTCAATTGTTGGAGTGGTTAGAGTCAATAGTTGTATTGAGGGTGGATGACTACTGGAAGAGGCTGAATGAATGCTGGAAGAGGCTGGATGAGTGCTGGAAGAGGCTGGATGAGAGCTGAATGAATGCAAGATGAGAGCTGGATGAATGCTGGAAGAGGTTTGATGAATGCTGGAAGAGGCTGGATGATTGCTGGAAGAGGCTGGATGAATGCTGTGTGAATGCTGGAAGAGGCTGGATGATTGCTATAAGAGGCTGGATGATTGCTGGAAGAATGCTGGGAGAGGCTGGATGAATCCTGGAAGAGGCTGGATGAATGCTGGAGGATTGCTGAAGAAAGCAGGATGGATGCTGGTGATGTTGGATGAGTGCTGGAGGCAGCTGTACGAAAGCTGGAAGAGGCTGCGAGAGCCCTGGAAGAGGTTGAAGGAGAAGAATGCTGGGGTGCTGGGCTCAAGGTACCTTGGTGGGATCTGTGTGCAGGAGAGCCGGAGAAGGTTATGGGAAAGAGATGCGTTAGATTTTCAGAGAACAGCTCATGGTGATGGTTGGGAGTTGGAGGTCTCTCTGCTTGAAGGAGTGTAGTGAATGTCCGTCAGTTAGGGATTTTTGTGATTTTGGCAGGATGTGATGTGAAGTAGGGTGTGCGTCCGTTTGAAGGAGAGCTTGGGTTTGGTGCGGGTGGAATTCCGGTAGCTAGTGGAGAGGGTGGCTTATAGTTCTATGTTCAGGTACACACGAAGGGGCGCACAAAGGGGCTGGCCCCGTACTTGCAGGGGCCAACCCGTACTTGCAGATTATGACTACCTATGAACATCTAATGTATGGTAAAACTGCTGATATAATAAATGACAATTCACTGCACAATGATGTCTAGAATAAATATCCTGTTATGCCTACCACTTTGTGTGTGTCCTCTTTAGGTTCCGATTGTGCCCTTGGTTTACATCCACCACACCTAGCATGCTGTATCATATCCAATAGGCAGCACGTTGGACCAATGCAGAGCTTGCTGAACGGCCCCTGGCTGAGATTCTGTACAGCTAACTCTGCACCTGCCATTGACATACCTAACACTTAGGTGCATGTACAAGGAGGTTGTTAATGAGGAACCTGCAGTGTAAACATAATGGGAGTACATGTCATGTTCCTCACAGTAGGAAAGGTACTGTCCCTCAGTACAATCAATGCACAGTCAGGGAGCAGTCTTATGTATGCATCTGTATGGAAAAGGGAAAGGGTGGGCAGCAGTCTATTCTAATTGCAGTGCTCATTTCAGCCACTGTTGGTGGTAAGGAATATGAACACTTATTTCTTAGCAGTGTTCAGTAATACAGCTATCTCAGCCTGACAAACGCCACGTATGTGAGCTAAACCAATACTAGGGTACAAACAGAGTGTGATTCCTATCTTGGTATCTCACATAGGGATGTGAATCGTTTTAGGACGATTAAAATTATCGTCCAATAATTTTAATATCGTCTTAAACCGTTATGGAACACAATACAATACAGATTCTAACGATTTATCGTTATAAATCGTTAGAATCGTGAGCCGGCACACTAAAACCCCCTAAAACCCACCCCCGACCCTTTAAATTAAATCCCCCACCCTCCCGAACCCCCCCCAAATAACTTAAATAACCTGCGGGTCCAGCGGCGGTCCGGAACGGCAGCGGTCCGGAACGGGCTCCTGCTCCTGAATCTTGTCGTCTTCAGCCGGCGCCATTTTCCAAATGGCGCCGAAAAATGGCGGCGGCCATAGACGAAAAAGATTGGACGGCAGGAGGTCCTTCCGGACCCCCGCTGGACTTTTGGCAAGTCTCGTGGGGGTCAGGAGGCCCCCCACAAGCTGGCCAAAAGTTCCTGGAGGTCCAGCGGGGGTCAGGGAGCGATTTCCCGCCGCGAATCGTTTTCGTACGGAAAATGGCGCCGGCAGGAGATCGACTGCAGGAGGTCGTTCAGCGACGGTTCCGGCGCCTCGCTGAACGACCTCCTGCAGTCGATCTCCTGCCGGCGCCATTTTCCGTACGAAAACGATTCGCGGCGGAAAATCGCTCCCTGACCCCCGCTGGACCTCCAGGAACTTTTGGCCAGCTTGTGGGGGGCCTCCTGACCCCCACGAGACTTGCCAAAAGTCCAGCGGGGGTCCGGAAGGACCTCCTGCCGTCCAATCTTTTTCGTCTATGGCCGCCGCCATTTTTCGGCGCCATTTTGGAAAATGGCGCCGGCTGAAGACGACAAGATTCAGGAGCAGGAGCCCGTTCCGGACCGCCGCTGGACCCGCAGGTTATTTAAGTTATTTGGGGGGGGTTCGGGAGGGTGGGGGATTTAATTTAAAGGGTCGGGGGTGGGTTTTAGGGGGTTTTAGTGTGCCGGTTTTTCGATTTTTCGATTTTTCGATTTTTAACGATGTTCCGGCGAGGGATGGGGTTCGGGAGGGTGGGGGATTTAATTTAAAAGGTCGGGGGTGGGTTTTAGGGGGTTTTAATGTGCCGGTTTTTTCGATTTTTCGATTTTTAACGATTTTTAACGATTTTTCACGATATTTTACCCCCCCAAACGGCAACAATACGATTCCCTCCCCCTCCCAGCCGAAATCGATCGTTAAGACGATCGAGGACACGATTCACATCCCTAATCTCACATGTGCTGGTAAAGGGATGATGCCTTCCATCCACTCTGTGTGACCGATATGCAGATTAACAACTTCTGGTGCCATGCAGGACATCCATTATAGCGGCAGCTCATGCATACGCTCAATGTGCTGGCGCTATAGGCATACAATAGTGTGTAGCCATTCTCATCTGCACAAGCTAAGCACGTACCCTTTGTATAGTGCCATAGCACTGTACATACACCACATGCCATCTTGTCCTTTATTCCTTGTGTGGCAGGGAAAGATTCCTATAGTTACTGTCTTACCCTTATGGTTGTGGGCCACTGAAAGGTGATGGCTGAGAATGTTTCTGTAGCTATCTGCATGCAGTTCATTAACACAGTTGCACAGACTGTCAGTGTAGACGTATCAAGGCTGTTATTAGTCGTAAGGAGAGGTTAATATAGAAATGATAATGTGTCAGACCCATTTCCATGGCGCTATCTGTGTATGGTATGTTGAACAGGCCTTAACAGTGTCTATCTGGTGTCCATGTCCTCACAGACGTGGTGACTGCTGATGTGCACTCTGTGTGAAATACCAGTACATTAGAAGGATGGTGAGACCGCACATAACGTTATGTTAACTGACACACCAGCATTCCACCAGAAAAAGACCAAATGGTGCAAGAATGGGTCACCATCCGTTGTGACACACAATACTCCGGTGGCATCTCCCAGCTGTGGTGTGTGCATGTGCCCTTTATAATGTGCCACACGTCCAACATGTGAACACTAGGGATGTGAATCGTTTTTTAACGATTAAAATTATCGTCCGATAATTTTAATATCGTCTTAAATCGTTATAGAACACGATACAATAGAAATTCTAACGATTTATCGTTAAAAATCGTTAAATCGTGTTAGTGCGCACTAACGGGAGTTAGTGCGCACTAACATCGAGTTAGTGCGCACTAACTGAAAATGATACAAATTGACACTTTCCAGGTCAGTAAAGGTCAGTTAGGAATGAATATGTGTTCCTATTGGCTGGCTGCCCTCTTATCTATTGATGTTAACCAGGTTCCCACTGAGGTGATGGTTGGGGGGATGGGAAATGGAAATGGAAACTCAGGAACACTAACAGAAAATGATACAAATTATTGACACTATCCAGGTCAGTAAAGGTCAGTTAAGAATGAATATGTATTCCTATTGGCTGGCTGCCCTCTTATCTATTGATGTTACCAAGGTTCCAACTGAGGTGATGGTTGGGGGGATGGGAAATGGAAATGGAAACTCAGGAACACTAACAGAAAATGATACAAATTATTGACACTATCCAGGTCAGCAAAGGTCAGTTAGGAATGAATATGTATTCCTATTGGCTGGCTGCCCTCTTATCTATTGATGTTACCAAGGTTCCAACTGAGGTGATGGTTGGGGGGATGGGAAATGAAAACTGTTGGTAGTTGACAAAAAAAGTAATGTGATCAGTCAATATGACTAGAACCTGTGCCCTATTCCTGATACCAGGGGTGTTGTGATCTTCCTGCACTCAGTGCCCTATCCCTGATACCAGTCTGAGACAGCTCCCTCCCTGCATTACTAGTGAGAGGCTGGCTTCACAGACAGGGGGGAGCTGCCTGACCCTCACTCCTGACTTCCCCCCATGTCCCAGCTAGTGAATGGTGTGTGGGTGAGGGGGGGGGGGGGGAGGATGGTGAAGTCTGAGACAGCTCCCTCCCTGCATTACTAGTGAGAGGCTGGCTTCACAGACAGGGGGGAGCTGCCTGACCCTCACTCCTGACTTCCCCCATGTCCCAGCTAGTGAATGGTGTGTGGGTGAGGGGGGGGGGGAGGATGGTGAAGTCTGAGACAGCTCCCTCCCTGCTTTACTAGTGAGAGGCTGGCTTCACAGACAGGGGGGAGCTGCCTGACCCTCACTCCTGACTTCCCCCATGTCCCAGCTAGTGAATAGTGTGTGGGTGAGGGGGGAGGGAGGATGGTGAAGTCTGAGACAGCTCCCTCCCTGCATTACTAGTGAGAGGCTGGCTTCACAGACAGGGGGGAGCTGCCTGACCCTCACTCCTGACTTCCCCCATGTCCCAGCTAGTGAATGGTGTGTGGGTGGGGGGGGGGGGGGAGGATGGTGAAGGCTGAGACAGCTCCCTCCCTGCATTACTAGTGAGAGGCTGGCTTTACACACAGTGGGGAGCTGCCTGACCCTCACTCCTGACTTCCCCCATGTCCCAGCTAGTGAATGGTGTGTGGGTGAGGGGGGGGGGGGAGGATGGTGAAGTCTGAGACAGCTCCCTCCCTGCATTACTAGTGAGAGGCTGGCTTCACAGACAGGGGGGAGCTGCCTGACCCTCACTCCTGACTTCCCCCATGTTCCAGCTAGTGAATGGTGTGTGGGTGAGGGGGGGGGGGGAGGATGGTGAAGGCTGTGACAGCTCCCTCCCTGCATTACTAGTGAGAGGCTGGCTTCACAGACAGGGGGGAGCTGCCTGACCCTCACTCCTGACTTCCCCCATGTCCCAGCTAGTGAATGGTGTGTGGGTGAGGGGGGGAGGAGGATGGTGAAGTCTGAGACAGCTCCCTCCCTGCATTACTAGTGAGAGGCTGGCTTCACAGACAGGGGGGAGCTGCCTGACTCTCACTCCTCCGGGGTGTTGTGATCTTCCTGCACACAGTGCCCTATCCCTGATACCAGGGGTGTTGTGATCTTCCTGCACGCAGTGCCCTATCCCTAATACCAGGGGTGTTGTGATCTTCCTGCATGCAGTGCCCTATCCCTGATACCGGGATGTGTGCAAGAAGATCCCAACACCCCCGGTATCAGGAATAGGGCACTGTGTGCAGGAAGATCACAACACCCCTGGTATTAGGGATAGGGCACTGTGTGCAGGAAGATCACAACACTCCTGGTATTAATAGGGATAGGGCACTGTGTACATGAAGATCACAACACCCCTGGTGCCAGGGATAGGGCACTGTGTGCAGGAAGATCACAACACCCCTGGTGTCAGGGTTAGGGCACTGTGTGCAGGAAGATCACAACACTCTTGGTATTAATAGGGATAGGGCACTGTGTGCAGGAAGATCACAACACCCCTGGTGCCAGAGTTAGGGCACTGTGTGCAGGAAGATCACAACACTCCTGGTATTAATAGGGATAGGGCACTGTGTGCAGGAAGATCACAACAACCCTGGTGCCAGGGTTAGGGCACTGTGTCCAGGAAGATCACAACACTCCTGGTATTAATAGGGATAGGGCACTGTGTGCAGGAAGATCACAACACCCCTGGTGCCAGGGTTAGGGCACTGTGTGCAGAAAGATGACAACACTCCTGGTATTAATAGGGATAGGGCACTGTGTGCAGGAAGATCACAACACCCCTGGTGCCAGGGTTAGGGCACTGTGTGCAGGAAGATCACAACACTCCTGGTATTAATAGGGATAGGGCACTGTGTGCAGGAAGATCACAACACCCTGGTGCCAGGGTTAGGGCACTGTGTGCAGGAAGATCACAACACTCCTGGTATTAATAGGGATAGGGCACTGTGTGCAGGAAGATCACAACACCCCTGGTGCCAGGGTTAGGGCACTGTGTGCAGGAAGATCACAACACTCCTGGTATTAATAGGGATAGGGCACTGTGTGCAGGAAGATCACAATACCCCTGGTATCAGGGTTAGGGCACAAGTTCTAGTCACATTGACTGATCACATTACTTGTTTTGTCAAGCTACCAACTGTTTCCATTTCCCATCCCCCATATACTGTCAGTGGGAAGCTTGGTAACATGAATAAATAAGAGGGCAGCCAATAGGAATACATATTCATTCCTAAACTGACCTTAACTGACCTGAAAAGTGTCAAATTGTATCATTTTCAGTTAGTGCGCACTAACTCCCAGTTAGTGCGCACTAACTCCCGTTAGTGTGCACTAATCGGAAAAAACGATTTTTTAACTAAAAAATCGTGCCTAACACGATTTTCTTGCCCTGCCACACGATTTCTATCGTTAAGACGATATGGAAAACGATTCACATCTCTAGTGAACACTGTCAGAAGAGCAACAATGTGTAGTACAAGGTCATGTATTCAGTGGAAATAAATGTATTCAGCAGACATTGATGTGGGAGCCATTATCCATGATTAATGACATGGTTGATAGTCCATGTTGTAGGGAAATCCAGTACAGTCCACTGACACATATTTGGTATACTTTCACAAATTACAATTAACACAACAACATACAGTTACAAAGGTCTGCTGTTCAAAAGGTTGCAGGTAAGGAATGGTGCTCACACATACATGTCAGCAGAATAATAATGTTTGCACACACTGTATGACCTGTGACACCATCAGATAATATAGCCACTTCACCCCTGTTAGTCCACATACTTCATTTTTAAGCTCCTGGTCCTGCAAGACGCTCTTGAGGGACATCATGTGAATGGGATCCATACCCTCCCAACTAAAATATATGGGAGCATCTATCTTAATTGGAAGGAGATCTAGGACCATATCCCATCCATATTTACTAAATTGTTGCCCTTATTCATGCCACCACTAATGTACACAGCTCAGTTAGCAATGACTGGGATGACCACTGTCCTGCAGCTCTTGGGTCATACATAGTTGCCGCCAAGGTTAATGAGTCATGGCCACATATAGGCTGTCACACATTGCCATAGTCCCAATGTCTGAACCTATATGCTTCACCGTGTGGCCCACACTTCTCTACACCTTTATGAGTAGCTTTGTGCGGCCATGGAGGACACAATCCTTAACAGATCGGTTGCCACTGTCATGGGACATCCGCCATCCCAGGGCCTTCTACCCTTTGCATACATGCTGTAAGGTGTTGCCTAGGTGTCCAGCCCACAGGTGGCAGGTGTATGGGGTACTTTGCAGTCCAGGTGCAACACTGACCACTGCAATGCCATTTGTTGGCCCCTTTAGTCACAGCTGTGTACCCTGATACATTCCACCTCAGGAAGAACAGGTTGCCATGTCCAAGAAGACAGCATGTATCATTCTGCCGGTTTAATGTATGCACACCCAGTTAATGGACCTCCTGGACCACATAACTGTGTGGCTGCATGGTGCATAATTTTTAAGGATGCACATGTGCATGGGCAAGTGGCAGGTAATATCACACTGTAGCTGAGAATGCCAGGGGCTCATGCCTAGTGTGCCCTGCCTGATATCCCCTTATGGAGGCCATCTCCGGGTGCAAGCGTGTGGCCTGCTGGCAGAAGGGAGCACCCTTATATGTTACGGTACTGAAAGGCTCTTTGTTTAAATCTGCATGGTATCATGATTGAGGAGCTAACCTGAGAGATGTATGTGCAGAGGAAAGGTGTGGTAAGCAGAGCCTATGTACCCCCTGTACCCCGATATGCCATCTTGCGGTTGGCTGGTGAGGTGGGCAGCAAGATAGTCGTCATAATGGCTGACACAAACACAGACATGTGGTATTTAAAGAAGCCGGGTGGGATGGCCTCCGAAATATTGTGGGAGGACTAGGTGGAGATTGGGCTCTGGTCACAGTGCTGAACTAAAACCTTCACAACTGTGCACCCTCCAGGCCAGCCTACCATTGTACTGTACGGTATGAGGGTGACTGTCCAGTTCCTCCAACATACAATTTCATCCACAAATGTGTCCACTATTGTGATAGTGGAAGACATTAATTTGCCACCCTGTCTGAACCCTTGTCATTCTCATCACTGCAAGTAGCAAGCATGGAAGCAGCTGTTGCTGTACAGTTATGTGTGTCAGCTAGTGGTTTGTCACTGACACCCATCCACGTGCAGGTGTTCCAAAGAGCTCTGGAATATGTTGTCCACATGCTGTGTGCTGAGAGGCTGGTACCCTCTATCCAGACACCTAGCACACATTCATTGTCACTCATTGATCACCTATTTAGCTTATACCACCACTAGTTTGCTGCTGCACAGGAGTCCTACCCATTATAACGAACATGGAGTGGGCTCTACACCAATGTACCTCTTTGACCTGCATAGCTGTATAGCAGGACCCCTTCATCCATACATGCCACCCTGCGCAGCCTCCTCTTGTGTTCTGCCACCTCCATATGGAGGACACATGGGTAATGCATGATCCGGCAAAGCCTTATGCTCCGGGGCACATCCACATATGAGTATGAAAGCCCTTTATTTGGACATCAGTATCTGTGCTGGAATGCTGTGTAATCTTCTGTCATTCTAGGTGGATTCCCGTGGAGATTAGTTGCCCAGCCAACACGGTTAGAATGGACTCCTTTTGGAGAAGCGAGAATGATTGGGTGTAGGCTCACAGGAAGCGTGCTATAGGGGTCCAAATTGCTGGTCAGTGGTGCTTCCACATTATACAGCATGCTTTCTGTCCGATTGAACCAACTGCAGTGGGTTACCTGACGGCAGCCACACCCTGATCTGTGGCTTGTTGCAGTGTGACCCCTTTGTGCCAGGTTGTCCAGCCCATCTGCTGAGAGCCTGGGTGACCAGGCACTCTGTTATAGTGATGACAGCCTCATTGGCAATGTGCATACATCTCCATGTTTGTCTAGATTGCAGGGCGTTACATTCTGCCGTTTAAACACATTTGAGGGGCAGGTGACACCATCGCCTTGTGCCATGTCGCTGGCAACAGTCACACCATCACCTTTTGGCATGGAAAACTTACATGTGGGTGTGTACTCCCATGTGGCTGCTCAATGCTGACTGCACTGCTGATAGTTTAAACGAGTGACATGGTATGACAGCAGCGTGTAAGGCATCCATTAAATGGGGGCTGGGTGTCCCAACAGGGCACATCAATATCATTAACAGTCAGACAGCCTATGTGTGTGATCGTAACATGACCATGCCTCACCAGGTGGCTATTCCCTTGCTTCACATGTGCACTGCGTTTTTAAAATACTCCATCGGATGATGTGTCCCACATCTGGCAGGAACCAGGTTTCCTGTACGCCTTGGCTACAAGGTGTGAAGTTGACACCAAGGCTGACCTCCGGCACTGTTCCATTAGTTAGAACTGTTAGTGGGGACCTGATGGGCACGGCATAGGATACTGTACTAATATTCACATTCCATATACATGTACCATGTCACAATGTGCACATGAGCACTTCTGGATTGGCATTCGTAAATAGGATAAATGTGGCTGCAGCCTTTGAAGTCCCAACTGTCCTGTTTTGGCAGCTATGCCACGCTGCCCATAGACCTCCACATCATAGGTGTTACCTTCACAGTCAGAGCCAAATTCATGATATGAGCAGCAATTATTCCCAAGTGGTAATCCATGAATATGTAGGCCTGACTACCTGTACATGCATATTCTGTTACAGGGAGGCCAGTGAAGGGTGTGTGCGAAACACAACCACCCAGTCATGAGAGCAGGCACTGTACCAACTGTCACCGATGTTTCATGTCTGTACTGCATGTGGGCATGGAGGCCAATAAAGAGTATTATTAAGAGTATTATATTGCAGATGACACAAAATTGTTCAGAGTAGTTAAATCACAAGCAGATTGTGATAAATTGCAGGAAGACATTGTGAGACTGAAAAATTGGGCATCCAAATGGCAGATGAAATTTAATGTGGATAAGTGCAAGGTGATGCATATAGGGAAAAATAACCCATGCTATAATTACACAATGTTGGGTTCCACATTAGGTGCTACAACCCAAGAAAGAGATCTAGGTGTCATAGTGGATAACACATTGAAATCGTCGGTACAGTGTGCTGCGGCAGTCAAAAAAGCAAACAGAATGTTGGGAATTATTAGAAATGGAATGGTGAATAAAACAGAAAATGTCATGATGCCTCTGTATCGCTCCATGGTGAGACCGCACCTTGAATACTGTGTACAATTATGGTCGCCACATCTCAAAAAAGATATAATTGCGATGGAGAAGGTACAGAGAAGGGCTACCAAAATGATAAGGGGAATGGAACAGCTCCCCTATGAGGAAAGACTAAAGAGGTTAGGACTTTTCAGCTTGGAGAAGAGACGACTGAGGGGGGATATGATAGAGGTGTTTAAAATCATGAGAGGTATAGAACGGGTAGATGTGAATCGGTTATTTACTCTTTCGGATAGTAGAAAGACTAGGGGGCACTCCATGAAGTTAGCATGGGGCACATTTAAAAACTAATCAGAGAAAGTTCTTTTTTACTCAACGCTCAATTAAACTCTGGAATTTGTTGCCAGAGGATGTGGTTAGTGCAGTTAGTGTAGCTGTGTTAAAAAAGGATTGGATAAGTTCTTGGAGGAGAAGTCCATTACCTGCTATTAAGTTCACTTAGAGGATAGCCACTGCCATTAGCAATTGTAACATGGAATAGACTTAGTTTTGGGGTAATTGCCAGGTTCTTATGGCCTGGATTGGCCACTGTTGGAAACAGGATGCTGGGCTTGATGGACCCTTGGTCTGACCCAGTATGGCATTTTCTTATGTTCTTATGTCCCCATGACAGCACTGCTGGCTACGTACTGCCATGGCAGTGTGGAAGAGCTAACTGTACATGCATCTTCTACCTCCACAGATATTCAGTTTAGCAGCATACACCCGACACTACCATGTGCATGCAACTGCATAGATGGCCTTCCTTTTAGGCAGCTGCAATGACCCAAGAGTTGTATGGATGTGGGATGCTAGAGTGATAAGGGACCTTCAGAGACGTCTGTGCAGCAGCAGATGTTTTTTCTCTCACGCACCCATTCATGAGGCATCAGGATGTTGTAGGGCTAGTATGTGTTCCCTGCTGTGAGTTGAGCCTGTGCTGCCTAGACCCTCACTGATATCACTTGCAGACTGAAGGGTTGTTAGTGTTGCTGCAAGCTGCACATGACTATTATATTGAGGGGACACAAATAAGGAACGAGCGAGGTATGTAGGGTTCATTAGGCCTAATGGCCATATATGAGGCACCTATATGCATATGACAGTGATGGCATTAGGGACAGACAGAGATAAGGCCCATTACAGGTACAAATGTTGTAAAGTGGTAGCAAATCGGTGAGGGCTGTGAGTGTGGTGTGACTCATGAGGGTCAGTGTTTACAGTACTGTTATCATTGGTGGGACGTCAGTATGTAGCAAGTGCTTACTCACATGCCACTGAATATGTAACACACATAGAGCACATCAGATGTGCCAACGGTCAGGCCTTATTCACTCTGTTATGGACTATGCCCTCACATTTGTAGGACCACCCCTATACATTTGGTGGGTGGAGAAACTTAGCAAGTCATGCAATTAGCATCCCCAAACATAGGTGTGCACATTAGATAATCTCCTCAGGTGTGTGTGCCCAAACTGTCCTGCTGGGATAAGGCTTTGGGCCATGCCTCCCTTAAAAGTGAGTGTGTATAAGGTGTTGGCGAATCTGACTGCCACTAACTGTGTTCTCATGACATCGTGCACGCACACATGGTGCATCAGGTCTGAGATCAGGATCTATAGCCATAGGTATTCCATGCTGAAGAGCCACATTATGGAAAACACAGAAAAGCATGATTATCCGAGCAACTTTGGGGGGAGCATACAGTAACGCTCCCCCAGTCTTGTTCAAACATCGGAAGCGGCCCTTCAGAAGGCCGAAGGTACGCTTGATGACTGAGTGTGTGGAACCTAAGGCATCATTATAGCTTATCTGTTGCGCCGTGGCAGGCCGGTGTATTGGGGTCATAAGCCAGGGCCTGCATCCATACCCTGAGTCTCCTGTAGCAATGACATAGGCAAGCCATTACAAATAACGATGTTTGTGTCAGATGGCTGTATGTGCTCAATACATGCTGGAGAACTGGATGGGATGAGCCACACCATACTTGTTTCCTAACACATTAATTGTGGGGCTCCATGCTTGCTTTGGCCTACAGCAGGTGTGCTGCTATTAGGATGTATAGCATGACAAGGGCCCTAAACAGTCACATTAATGCCAGCAGTGTGAATGTGGTTGGTCCGTAACGTCACGGTCCTTAAAGATTATATACCTGTGTTAAGACCGTGTGCATCATTTCACTCGAATCATTGTGCATGGACATATCTGCTCAACCTGATGTTTCTGTAGGTACGCATTCCCAATAACATAATTGGTGTAATCTACCTGCCCCTGAATGTGCACAGCTGACTGTAGGTGCTCCTAAGGTGTGGGAGATATCATGAACGTCATGACCTCAGGTACACCTGTGGAAGTGAGCTGCCCTTACATCAGAGTTGTGGATTCAACTTTCACAATGCCCTTAACCATTGCTATACCTAATTCGTGGAGGCTGTCCACTAGGGAAGTGAAGAGAGCAGTCCCTGCCACATACAGGCCCCTCATATTATCCATACTGTGGCTGGTGTGAACCTTTTCTTACCTACAAGCCAAACATCCACAAACAGGCCAGCCCCGAATTTGCGAAACAGAGATGATTGCCTGAGTATAAAGGAATCGTGCGCTGATCCCAGAAACCTGGACATCACTGAGAGGATCCGCATTCCTGCATCACACACCACTTGCAAGTTGAGGGAGTGGAACTGCTTTCTGTTGCGGTAGGCTGCCTCCATCCGACATGAGTGCAGTCAATAGCTCCTATTACATTCGGAAAATGGGCAATGGCATAGAAACCACGCTTGAGGTCCATCAGGTCCTGTCTGTTGCGAGGAAACCATATGTATCGAGGCATGTGGGCTATAACTACTTCAATGACCTGGTCCAGACACCTTGAAAGGGTGCTTTGGGACATCCCACCCACAACTGCTACTGTGGATTGGAAGGAGCCACTTGCTGTGAAGTGCAGGGCGGCCAACAGTTTGGTGAGGCCGGGGACAGCATGGCTCTTTCTGGTTCGAAGGTCAAGACCACCTCGTATGTCTTCATTAGGGATGTGAATCGTGTGCCCTATCGTCTTAACGATCGGGTTCGGCTAGAGGGAGAAAAAAATCTGATCGGTGGTGATGTGAATCGGAATCGGTTCTGATTCACATAGTTAATTTTTTTTTAGTGAGGCCCGACCCTTTAAAATTGACCCCTTACCTTCCCCCACCCTCCTGAACCTCCCCAAAACTTTTTACGAGTACCTGGTGGTCCAGTGGGGGCGCGGGGACCGATCTCCCGCTCTCGGGCCATCGGCACCATTTTGGCTGCCACTCAAAAATGGCGCCGATGGCCCGATAAAAAAAAACCCCACCCGACCCTTTAGAAATGACCCCTTAGCTTCCCCCACCCTCCCGAGCCCCCCAAAACATTTTAAAATTACCTGGTGGTCTAGTGGTGGTCCCGGGAGCGATCTCCCGTTCTCGGGCTGTCGGCTGCCACTCATAAAGATGGCGCCGATGGCCCTTTGCCCTTACCATGTGACAGGGTATCCATGCCATTGGCCGGCCCCTATCACATGGTAGGAGCACTGGATGGCCGGCACCATCTTTAAAGATGGCGGCGGCCATCTTTATGATGGTCCAACGGGGGTCCCGGAGCCAGTAATCAAAATGGCGCCGATAGCCTTTGCCCATACTATGTCACAGGAGTTACCGGTGCCATTGGTCAGCCCCTGTCACATGGTAGGAGCACAAGATGGCACCGATGACGATGTGACAGGGGCTGACCAAATGGCACCGGTAGCCCCCTGTGACAAAGGCTATCGGCACCATAATGAAACCGGCACCGAGGGTGTGAGAGTGCATTGGATGGCTCCCGGACTCCCCGCTGGACCACCAGGGAGTTTTGGTAAGTCTTGGGGGGGGGGGTCAGGAGGGTGGGGGGTTGTAGTTAATTTTAATTTTAGCTGGGACACGAATAGATATCGCCGTATTAACGCATTGGGGCGCCATACGGCTGAATGCAACGTATCTGCTCCCCGACGAATCCGAATCACGAATGCAAAGTATGGCGTCCCTCTGCACATCCCTAATAAAGGTCTATAAAACCAGGAAAAGACTTGAATGGATAAATGTGAATCAGTTATTTACTCTTTCGGTTAATAGATGGAATAGGGCGCACACCATGAATTTAGCAAATAGCATGTTTAAAACAAATAGAAAAACAATAATTTTCACTCAACGTACATTTAAGTTCTAGAATTCATTGACAGAGGATGTGGTTAAGTCAGTTAGAGTAGCTTGTTTCTATAAAGGTTTGGATACGTTCCTGGAGAAGTCCATAAACTGCTATTAACCAGTAGGGAATAGCCACTGCTTGTTACCAGCGTTAGTAGCATGGGATCTATTTAATGTTTGGATATGTGCCAGGTACTTGTGACTTGGATTGGCCACTGTTGGAAACAAGATACTGGGCTTGATGGACTCTTGGTCTGATCCAATATGCATATATTATGTTCTTATTTCTTAAACATTTTCTAAAGGTGATAACAATCTTGTAACAGGAAAATTCATGAAACAAAATTCTTTGATCTCATAATATTTCCCAAGTTTTCCAGTTGATTATGTACAATTATACTATCCTTTACATATGGCACCCTAATATCCTGCAATAATGATACTTGGCAATTAAGTATAGACACAGCGGGCTGGATTTTAAAAGCCCTGCACACGTAAATCCGGCCGGATTTACACGCGCAAGGCACTCGCGCGCCGGCGCGCCTATTTTGCATAGGCTGCCGGCGCGCGCATAGCCCCGGGACGCATGTAAATTCCGAGGCTTCGTAAAAGGGGTGGGAGGGGGCGTGTCCGGGGGGGCATGTCCGGGGGTCAGGGGGCAGTTCGGGGCGGGTCCGGGGGCGTGGTGCCAGCCCGGAGGCATAGCCGAGGCCTACGGACCAGCCCCCGGGTCGGGTGATGGCACGCCAGCAGCCCACTGGCGTGCGCAGATTTACATCTGGCTCGAGTAGGCGTCAATATGCTGACAAAGGTAGGGGGGGTTTAGATAGGGCCAGGGGGGTGGGTTAGGTAGGGGAAGGGAGGGGAAGGTGAGGGGAGGCGGAAGGAAAGTTCCCTCTGAGGCCGCTCCGATTTAAAATGGCCTCGGAGGGAACAGGCCTCGGAGGGAACAGGCAGCGCACGCCGGGCTCGGCACGCGCAGGTTGCACAAATGTGCACCCCCTTGCGCGTGCCGACCCCGGATTTTATAAGATACGCGCGGCTACGCGTGTATCTTATAAAATCCAGCGTACTTTTGTTCACGCGTGGTGCGCGAACAAAAGTACGTGCGCACGCTGTTTTTGAAAATGTACCCCAGCGCTTTCAGGCATGGTTCCTGTTCCTAAAATTGGAATCTGGATTCAGAAGAAAAGTTGCACAATGGGAAATAGTGTGAATAAGAGATTTATCGAGCTTTGCAATAATTCTCCAACATCTGCTAATGTGATATTGGATATCATTATCAAAACCAACAGTTTTAGAATTAACCAATGTAAGTAGAACTACAGCAGGCAGATGGGGAGAACAGCCAGCAGGAGCTGGACTATAGCCAACTGAGGGACTGCAGAAAAAGTTTCCCATAACAACAGGAGGATGGGGGAACCCCCATCAAATGTGTAAGTGGCTTGCAGATTGTCCCCAGCTACAGGCTGTCCAATTGGCTGTGCGGTGGCTGTCAATTGTCAGGATTTAATGAACTCCTGAACTGGAAGACTCTAAATTCATGTCTTTGAAGGGCAACTCACCAAGTCACAGGATATGATTGTCCAGAGGACCCTGAACATTCCCTTATGTTGGTGAAGATGTTAAAAATTGTACTTTTTCTCTTATTCTCCATCTGACAGAAGGGGTATGCCTTTTTAACAGGCACATTTAAATATCTAACAGTGGCGTTGTCTGATCCATTTCCAATGGCCAAGGAGGAGGAGGTGCAAATCAAACAGCAGCTCAGGCAGCACCCACACAGGTGGTATCTGACTGGGTTCAAATCTCTGAGCGCTGTACTCGGGTCTCAGTCCCTCTCAGGTTTCCCCCTCCCCTCCCCTCCTCGGCCCTCGTCAATATTTATTCTATGCTCATCCAGGTTGTCTCAAAGTTCTCAGCCACATACCCAAAAGGTTTAGTAAGTCCCACAGGAATTTGGCTATGTGCATCATTAAGATAAGTATTACTTGCATATAAAAAGAAAAAAAACCAAAAAACTTGACATTCCTGGCTGATGATTAAATATAAGACAAGGAAAGTGATTTACACAGGAGTGCCTGTTATGATGGCCACATAGACGGTCAATAATTGAAGAGTGAAGGTTTATTGATTTGATGATTGTATGATCTTTCACATATTCTAGCACCTTTATATAGATCGTGGTAAGTTATTCCAGTCATCTACCACCCACTTAGTAAAAAATGTTCTCATGTTTGCTCCAAACCTTCCTTCCTTCAACTTTATACCAATTCCCTTTGCGCTTGAAATGCCTTGTGTATGGAAAATTTCACTTGGTGATTTATTGAAGCCTGGCATGAATTTGAATTTTTCTGTCATATCCCACATTTCTCTTTGTTCCTCCAATGAGTACATTTTGAATATCCTGAATCTATTTTTGTAGGCTTTGTATTGCAGGCACTGTATCATTTTCATAGACCTTTAGCAAATCACTTCCATCCTCTCAATGCCCTTAAGAAAGTATGGTCTGCAGAAATTCACTGTAAGGTTCTGAGTCTTTGAAACAATGCCCTCTCCTCTCTAAATATTCTTCTTCATCTTTCTTCTACTCTCTGTCCTGTATTTTGTAATTTCTCCACTATATTTTTCTTCCTTTCTCTGTCACTTCTGCCCCCTCTCTTTCAATCACTTTTTCAGTTATATTTCTATATTACTCACAAAACTGGGTCTATCTTTTCAATGGAAAGATAGAGACTTTGACTCTTTTAGATATCAGCGTAATCAAATATTTTTGCATTCCTCTACTAGGTGAAAACATTTACGATTTAATGCTAGCATCATAATTATTGCACCATTCGTCAAGGTTTAGTAACTACTGCAGGAATGCTTAATTTAGTGGAAACAACTGATTTACATAAAAATTGATATCACAAAACCTCTCTTTTCCACCTAAAATGTGGTCTTTTGGCAAAATAAATCTTGGTGGGCTTCAATTGTCTTTTAGGTATGAAATCTCCTTTTTGTTGTTTAGTACTTGGACCTAAAAGTAACTTACTCAAGAAAAAGCAAGCATTGGTGCAGAAACAGGACTTGAACGCAGGTTTCCTAGTTCCTAACCCATTACACTAACTTCTCAGATACTCCTTCTCTAATAATTTCACATATACAGTAGAAATAAATTTGTAGCTTACTCTGTGCTCTACACTTCCTCAGTTACAACTGGCAGTTCCTGTAATTAGTTTTCAGTGTGGAATATTTTTTTTTAAATTTCATTACTTACAAATATGCTCCATTGGTTTGGAATACTGCTGGAATATGCACTTGCTCATTTATAAATAAGGATTTAATAGTACTGTAATTTAAGATCATCTTCACTACTGCTCATCTAAGGCCTTTGAAATATTAGTATATAGGTAATTAGATACTTTTTTTAGAGCAGAATCATTTTCTAAAAGTACATTATATGGTTTTTATTCCCATTACGTGTTATCTTCTGTATGGCTTAAGCTATTAGTAAATCTCACATTCTGGCATGGATAAGGCACTTCTGTCTGGATCTGTTGCTACTGGCTTGTCAAAGATGTTCAGCACAGCATGTCTGAAAATATAAAATTCAAGAATCATAATTACAGTTTTATAGATGAAAATGCATTTGTTGGCTTATGCGAGTAATAAAAAACGTTTATAGTGACCTAACTGCACAACTTTTTGACTAAAGACATTTGTCCATCATTCCTTACCTGCTTCCAGGCATAGACATATCTTGTTGATTTTGATCATAATACAACCCATGTCCACTGATTTTATTCTTGGCTAAATTATTTTTAAATACCTTTATAGATGATGCTACTATTAGATCCACTAGTAAGCTATTCCATTTTATTATCCATCAGAACTTCAAAATGATTTCCCTTGATTTTAAAGCAGTGATACTAGCTAGCCTCTTCAAATTGTCTACATGCCTATTTGTTGGTATTATTGTTTTTATTTGTTCATGCATAAATGCTTTTTTCTTTATGTCTTAAAAAGTAAAATAATTATATATAAAATAGGCAGTACAATGAGAAAAATTATTCCTAAATGTGCATACATAGAAATAGAAGAATAAAGATCCTTAATCTATGTTTTTGTCCAAACTGTAATAAATTATTTCATTATTGAAACCATATAGTAGAAAATTATATAATGAAACATAGAACTCAGAACCATTAATATGGGTGAAAAAGTCCATTCAGAATGTATTGTTTTAGAACTGCAAGAAATGGCTAATATACAAGTTCCAATCAATTCAGGTATAAAAAACACCTAAAACTGCTATGTGTATCATTCTTATCTTAGACACACAAATAATATCTACAAAAATCAATGCCTCTATGAAATGTCTAAATTATTAAACTAAAACTTGGAAGTTAAGAGGGTTTGTGAACCACTGAAACTTCCTACTTGAAAAAATTGTTTTTACCCATTCTTCAATTCAGACATTGGCAGAGTTTGAACATCTTCTTGGATGCCCACAAATGTTTGAATTGAAGAATGGTAAAAAAAAAAAAAAAAAATCTTCCAAGAATAAGAGCCTCCTTTCAATGAAAAGTGGACAACTCTGGTCCTCAAAAGTCACAAACAGGTCTGGATTTCAGAATTATCACAATGAGTATGCATGAGATATAGTTGCATACAATGGAGTTGGATGAGAGCTCTACTGGGTTTTTATGTTGGCTAACTGGCTGTTTATTTATTTATTTATTTATTTATTTATTTATTTATTTAACATTTTTCTGTACTGACCTTCAAGGTTGAATACCATATCAGGTCGGTTTACATCGAACAGGGGTAGATCAGTATAACATAACGTAACATAAGGAACAACTTTTTATAATTAGCGGAGACAAAAGCAGAGAAGCAGAAAGTTACATAATAACAAGGACCTTGAACTTGGAAGCTGATTCAGCTGGAAAAAGAGAAGCCTTAGGAGGGTATTAAATTAAATACATTGTGAAATGTCTGAGCCTGGTCTAGAGCTAGTTAACTTATTAGGGTAGCAAACTAGTACATGAGGTGAATATTGGAGGGGCGAAGTTCCATATTCATATTCATAAGCTGAGTAGTTATCTAGTGAAAGTTTGATGGATCAGGGAAGGCTTGTAAGAAGAGCCAAGTTTTGAGTTTTTTTTAAAATGTTGGTAGGCACGGTTCCATTCTGAGTTCTGCGGGGAGGTTGTTCCAGATGGCTGGACCTGCTGTAGAAAAAGCTCGATCCCTGGTAGAGATGAGTCGTGTGGCTTTAGATGGCGGGGCTTGTAGTGCTCCTTTGTAGGTTTCTCTCATTGGTCTGTTGGAAGTGTGGAGTTTGAGTGGGAATTCGAGGTCGAGATGGAGGAGGTTATGAATTGATTTGTGAATTAGAGTTAGAGATTTGTGTAGAGCCCTGTGACTGACTGGTAACCAGTGTAGATTACGGAGGATGGGCGTAATATGGTCTCTCTGGTTGGTGCTTGTCAAAATTCTCGCTGTGGCATTCTGTATCATCTGTAAAGGCTTGGTTGTTGAGCTGGGTAGGCCGGTGAGGAGAGCGCTGCAGTAGTCAATTTTGGCAAATATTAGGGATTGAAGAACAGTCCTAAAGTCATGAAAATATAGGAGAGGTTTGAGTCTTTTTAACACCTGAAGTCTGTAGAAGCACTCTTTAGTTGTGGTTTTGATCATATTATTTAGGTTAAGACAGTTGTCTATAATTACTCCAAGGTCTCTCACATGAGTGTGGGTGAGAAGGTGTTTGTGATGGATCTGAGACGGGAGGTTTTCTTGGTTGGAGTAAATGAAGAGGAATTCAGCCTTAGAGGCATTGAGGACCAGATTTAGACTGTTGAGGAGATTAGTGATGGCTTGTAAGCTGTTGTTCCAGAGTGCGAGGGATTTGTTAATAGATTCTGTTATGGGAATCAGAATCTGAACATCGTCTGCATAGATGTAGTGAATGAGGTTAAGACTAGTTAACAGTTGGCAAAGGGGAAGGAGGTAAATATTGAAAAGGGTAGGTGATAGGGATGAACTTTGTGGTACGCCAAGAGAGGAATTTGTAGATGGTGATTCTTTATTGTTGATTTTGACTTTAAAACTTCTATTACTGAGGAACGACTTGAACCAATTGTGGACTGTTCCCGAGATGCCTATGTCTGAAAGGCGATTCAAGAGGATGGGGTGGTTGACAGTGTCGAAAGCCGCTGAGATGTCTAAAAGGATTAGGAGAAAGGAGTGTCCTTTGTCTAGACCCATAATAATATGGTCTGTTAGAGATATGAGTAGGGTTTCTGTGCTGCGAGATTTGCGGAACCCATATTGGGAAGGGAAAAGTAAGTTGTGATCTTCTAAATAATCCGAAAGCTGGATGTTGACCAATTTCTCTGTGAGTTTGGCTAAAAATGGTAGATTCGAGATAGGGTGGAAATTAGCCAGAACACCAGGGTCTAGGTTATGTTTCTTGAGGAGTGGTTTCAGGGAAGCGTTTTTTAGACTATCTGGGTAGAATCCTTGAGTTAAGCAGCAGTTTATGATTTTGGTTAAGGGACCAGAGATTATATTTGGGATAAGTAGCAGTAGCTTGGAAGGTATGTTGTCCGATGGGTGGCTGGATGGTTTCTGCCTTTTGAGAATGGATTCGATCTCTTTGGTCGATGTTAATTCAAATTTGTCGAATTTGACTCCCTTAAGAATGTAGGTGTTATCGAATGAGGTGTTGTAGTCAGACTTGGTTGGAAGGAGAGCAAGTGTGTTTGAAATCTTCTGCTGAAAGAATAGGGCTAGCTCATTTGCTTTGGATTGAGCTTGTTCGTCAGGTATCGACGGTGGTAGAGACTTTGTTATTTGAGAGACATATGCAAAGAGGGTTTTTGCATCAAATTGGAGATCATGGATTTTATTACCGAAGTATTCTCTTTTTGCTTTTAGAATTGAAGTCCTATAGAAATGTAGAGTTCCTTTGTATGACAATAGTGTAGTGGTGGAAGGTGCTTTGCGCCATTTATTTTCTTTGTGGCGTAATTCTTGTTTTATCCATTTGAGTTCGCTGGAAAACCAAGGTTGATTTCCTTTTTTTGTCGTGTTGCTTAGTTTCGTAATTGATGGGCAGAGTTTATTTGCTACCTCTTCAGTGATCTTGTGCCATGATAGCACTGCTATGTTAGGGTTGGACAGATCTAAGTTAGAGAGTTCCTTGGAGAGATGTTCACTGAGGGTCTCAGATGCACAGGGTTTCCTGAATTGAAAGGAGGAAAGGTGCTGTGGAGAGGGAGACTGTTTTTTTGTAGTGAGGGTGGTTGTTATCAGAAAGTGATCTGACCAGGGGATAGGGGTACACACAGGTTCTGTGGAGTTGGAGAAGTTAGAGTTGATAAAAATAAGGTCCAGGGTGTGTCCTGCTTTGTGTGTAGGTTTGTTTACAATCTGAGTGAATCCCATTGCACTGAGGGCTGTGAGGAGGGCGTCACAATTGGATGAGTGGGAAGAAGCCTCAAAGTGGATGTTGAAATCTCCCATGATTATGGTGGGTGAGTCAGTGTTGACGTGTTTCACCACGGATTCTATAAGAGGGGAGGCATCTGTATCTAATACTCCTGGGGGAGCATAGACTAGTAGTACTTGCAGCTGGTTCGATTTGAATAGACCTAGCTCAATTTTAGATTCTGACTTAATTGTGTGTGGAGTTAGTCTGAGTTCTTTTTTGGTGGCTAGTAACAGACCGCCTCCTCTCTTTTTTTGTCTGTGAATTGTAAAAAAGTCGTATTTGTGGGTGGGTAATTGATTGATTAGGGCGATGTCCGAGTTTTTTAGCCAGGTTTCTGTGATAGCACAGATGTCTGGGTTACAGTCCAAGAGATAGTCATTGAGGATGTGAGTCTTTTTTGTCAGAGATTGAGAGTTAACAAGGGTCACTGAGAGGAGAGTTAATCCTAGGAACTGAGTCAGCGGATTGATCATGATTGGAATGAGAGATCTAGGAGTTCTTACTGGAGGTACCAGAGTCAGAGCTGGAAGCATGCTGCGTTGTAATCGATGGTATCTTATTGGAATATGTTGGGCTAGCATGTTGGAGAGTCTTGCTGGATGCCGGAGAGGCTGGAATGGGTGCTGGGTGGATGCTGGAGAGGCTGGAAGGGGTGCTGGGTGGAATGGGTGCTGGGTGGATGCTGGAGAGGCTGGAATGGATGCTGGGTGGATGCTGGAGGGGCTGGAATGGGTGCTGGGTGGAATGGATGCTGGGTGGATGCTGGAGAGGCTGGAATGGATGCTGGGTGGATGCTGGAGAGGCTGGAATGGGTGCTGGGTGGAATGGATGCTGGGTGGATGCTGGAGAGGCTGGAATGGATGCTGGGTGGATGCTGGAGAGGCTGGAATGGGTGCTGGGTGGAATGGATGCTGGGTGGATGCTGGAGAGGCTGGAATGGGTGCTGGGTGGGTGCTGGGTGGATGCTGGAGAGGCTGGAATGGATGCTGGGTGGATGCTGGAGATCTCAGCATTTATCCCAGAGGTCTCAATGCTGAGATTAATTTTTCTGCTTTTTCCTAATGAGTGACCCTAGAGCATATTTTTCTTGTTTGCTTGGTTTTAAATTTCTGATTTTTTTATTGTTTTATTTTATTCTACTCTTTGTAAAGGGTTTGGGGGGTTATTTATCAAAGTGCCATATTTATTTATTTATCTATTTATTTATTTATTTATTTATTTAAATACTTTTGTTTACTGACATTCGTAGGAACATCATGCCGGTTTACATCAAATAATGTTAACAGGAACAGAAAGTTACATAAAACCAGGGAAGTGAGAAACAGAGGAATTAAGGCTATACAGGCCTGTCAAGATGTATGGTAAAAGCAGTAACATAACAAGAGGCATTTCAAGGTATATGGTAATCTCAGTAACATAACAATAGGGGCATTTCCCGATATATATGGTGAAAGCAAAGCTAGCAAAATGATCAAAAGTTATTAGGGGACATAGATGGACTCTCTACCTGGGTAACATCAAGCTAGGTTGAGAGAACATTGCACAAATCTCATCTTTGTGTGAGTTTTCTCACTCCGAAGGTCATCAAATCTTCACAAGAAAGCACTGTTCTGTTTGTACATCTCACTTTGAATGTCAAAGTGGCCCCTAACCCCTACACTAATGCCTAAACCTCACCTCGAATTACTAGGTGGGTCTCCTATAGAGATATAAATGCCTATCCAGTGTGAGCCCATTATGGCTAGTCTCTTTCTCTCTCTCTCTCTCTCTCTCTCTCATTGTATGCAGGAAATACAGCAATTCTGGCACTTGTCACAATTTGTGCTTTGCATAAACTGCCTATTACCATAAAACACACCCCTTTTCCTATCACATGCAATATTTAGTGCTTTTTGATAAATCCAGGCCTTGGTTTGTGATAGGTACATCTTGCATTTAACATCCATTTTTTTTGTATGAGGATTATCCTAGTAAACAAAAGGAATATGTATAGGAAAAATAATTGTTTTATTCATAATTCATTTTGCTTGCTCCATAATTCATTTTGTTCATTTCAAACAAAAAGAAATGTTCATTTATTCATGTCATATCATTCATTCATTCATTCATTCATCCATTCACTCATTGTCTTTCATTCATTCATTTCTCATTAAAGTCAATGGGGGAAGCAATGCATCCTATTTTGGGCTCTAAAACTGAAGTTCTGTTTTCAAGTTTAGTGACATTTTTCAGCTGACATCAGCAGCAGAGTAAAGAGCACTCAGAGACACCAAGATTATATTAAAGTGCTATAAGGAGTGGCATAAATAGTCCAAGGTACCCTAAGAGGGCAAAGTAATCTACCAGGACCCCAAGACACCATAGAAGGAGCAAGGAAAACTACCCCAAGGTTCTAAAAGAGAGGTAAAGGGCTCCAACACGAGTGACATAAAGACCTGAATATACCAAAGAAGAGCAAAGCAGCACTAACAGTGGCATAAATACTAGGGATGTGCAGAGCAAAATTTTATGTTCATATTTTTTATGTCCGAAAGGGGGTCCCACTTGCGGCCAATATGGACATAAAAAAAATCCAATGAGTTGGGTATATGTACATATGTGCAAAAAAAAAATTTAAACCCCCTCACCCTCCTTAATCCCCCCCCCAGACTTACCACAACTCCCTGGTGATCGAGCGAGGAGTGAGGACGTCATTTCTGCAATCCTTGGCGAGAAGCATGTGACGTCGGTGGCACGTCGAGTGACGCGGCGTCACGTGATTCCCGGCTCGTTCGCGCCGGACGGCTCGTTCGGCCCAAAAATAACTTTTGGCCAGCTTGGGGGGGCCTCCTGACCCCCCCAAGCTGGCCAAAAGTTCTTTTTGGGCCGAACGAGCCGTCCGGCGTGAACTCGCCGGGAATCACGTGACGTCGCATCTGAGTGACGCGGCGCCACGTGATTCCCGGCGAGTTCGCGCCGGACGGCTCGTTCGGCCCAAAAAGAACTTTTGGCGAGCTTGGGGGGGTCAGGAGGCCCCCCCAAGCTGGCCAAAAGTTCTTTTTGGGCCGAACGAGCCGTCCGGCGCGAACGAGCTGGGAATCACGTGACGCCGGCGTCACTCGACGTGCCGCCGACGTCACATGCTTCTCGCCAAGGATTGCAGAAATGGCGTCCTCACTCCTCGCTCCATCACCAGGGAGTTGTGGTAAGTCGGGGGGGGGATTAAGGAGGGTGAGGGGGTTTATATTTTTATTTTGGCTCAACAATCGCGATTTCCCACATATCGAACATATCTATGTTCGATATGTGGGAAATCCGATCGTTTATGTCGAATCAATTTTTTAAGTAAAAAAAAAATATGAGTTGCGTTTTACTAATGCGGTCAATCCGAATGCACACCCCTAATAAATACTCCCAGGGGGCCATGAGCTGTACAACAACCGTGTAAAGCATAGGATTGGTATGGAAAAGCTAATAGTCTGTACCATGTTAATTTGAAAAAAAAAATTGAAGGCAGAGGAGCTGAGGCAGGGACACCCATCATACAAAAACACTAAGAGAGGCTCAGAGCAGCAGGAGAACCTGCATTTAAAATTGAAAACAATAAGTGCAGAGCAATGCAATAAGAAAGAGTGCAGGGGTGCCAGCTGGCTCCAGATGTTCAGGACAGGCTGAGTCAGTCCTGGCTTTCTGTCCTAGAGCGAGGATGTGTGCACACATCAAACTCCTGCTGCAGAGATTTCAAAACCTTTATTATCACATATTTTCATATACTTAGCTTTATCATTTTGATATATTTCAGTTAAGTATATGATGAGGAACCACTCCTCACTTTTGGTCAAGAGTTTATTTTATTTATTTAGCCTTTTATTTAATTTGTTTGTGTACTGACTGCAGTCTCTCTTACCTTCCCCCATTCACTATACACACTTTTCTTTATATTGGGGTGAGGTTTTTGTTAGGCAGGGACAATTTTTAGGGGTTTAGTTTTAGGGTGAGTTTTGTTTTAGGCAGGGATATTTTCAAAGCACATTTCCTTTCTTATTTGTTTTACAGTTTTAAGTACTGTTGTGCTCTTCCCATCAGCCTCCCATTGGAGCTGAAGGAAGAGTTTTATTTCAACTGCTTTGTTTGATTTAGTTTTTTATTGTCAGTCCTTCCCCCAACAATTGCCTTTCTTGATTTTATTTTAGTTTTATAAGTTAATAGAGCAGAAATCTCTTACCTTTTTATTTTCTTTACTTAATTACTGAGGGGTAGATTTTAAAAGGTGCACACGGGAGTCCATGTGTGCGCGCTTCCCGGCACACACATGGATGCGCCGATTTTAAACATACACGTATGTTATAAAATAGGGTAGCCAAGTACACATGCGTGCCACGTACACATGCGTGCCGGATTTTATAATCTGCGCTCTCATATGCGCGCGGTGCGCAAGGGGGGTTGTACTTTTGCGAAGTCCGCGCAGCGATGAAATTGGCACTTCCCCAGTTCCCTAACCTCCTCCTTATACTCCTTTCCTCTTACCCTCTCCTCTTGACCCTCTAAACCCTACCTTTTGCTTTTTTTCTTGTTTTGCAACTTACTTCAGCTCCTCAGTAAGTTGTGTACACTGGCCGGCTGCTGCCATGCGAGTCTCAGGGACAGCGGACAATGGAGCTGTTTTGGCCTGTTCCCCTCCGTGCCCTTCCCTGTCCCTCCCAAACCCCCCCCCCCTCCAGCTCGTCCCTTCCAGGAAGCCAGGCACTTGAGCGGGTACTGGCTATGTGTGTGGCTGGGCCTCTTGGAAAATTTGCCCGGTGCACGCAAGGCCTAGCCACGCGCATAAAGGCCGGATTTTATGTGCACAGGGATTTTAAAATCTACCCGTAGGCTCCTGGAGCTCTGAGATTGGGGGGGGGGGGGGCTCAGCTATTCAGCTGCTGCACATCAGGGTCCGGCTCAAGTGCGGAATCATTAATTTTGTTAATGTATATGCTCAAGTGCAGGGCCCAGTAGGCAGCAGTTATTCAGATAAATGTTAACCTATCTTCCAGCTTGGATGTCAATGAAGCTATGGTGCTCGTGGGTGATTTTAACTGTACCCTTGAGGCTCTTGACAGAAACAGCCAGGAACCACACCTGGACTCTTCATCTATTCTGAGGGAGTTACTCTGCCGCTTCTCCCTGGTAAAGAAAAATAATACCCAAATAATAGCATGAATAAATTAATCTAACTCAACAAAAGATTCTGCTATGTGAAGGAGCTTATATCTATAAGGTATACAATGACCATCATATAGTGCCTCTAGCTACTTATGGCTTTGTTAAAGCCCTGTGAAGCGCTAGGGCTTTCTAATCATCAGTCATGTATACAAATGTCAATTTAAATATACTCCAATTTAGGAGCTATAATGAACTTATCTCATCTCTGAGTGATCATCCACAATGCAGCGATGCGTCTTCCGTCCAACACTGCAATGTTTCGAAGTGAGGTTACTCCTTCTTCAAGGAGCTTTCAGAATTGAGACTGCGGTGGAATGATCTAAGTAACAAATCAGAAAAGCTCTTTATGAACGCATGACTGATATATAATTTAAATATGACTACATTTTGGAAAGGAACACTTACTTAGTACAGAAGTGCGGTCAATGGACTGACAGTTTCAAATCGCCATACGCGCTGAAACAAGAGTTATTAAACTGTGTATATGTTGAACTATATTGATAAAACACATCACACGTTACCCATCAAGTGAATTTAGTACTAACTTCTGAGGTGCTGTGAGTTACCTGTTGGAGAATTGTCCCTGTACTGACAAAACGGCCGTGTTTTCATGCCGTATTTAAAGGAAATCCCACCGGCTGAATGTACTGACAGCAGGAAGTGACGTCTCTGAATCTTACCATATATGGGTGAATGATGCTGTCAATGGCGGCCATCTTTAGAGAATCGCTGAGAGAAAAAAAAGTCCTTGTGTTTGTAATGAGGGTATACCACTGATTGAGTTATGTATCTGCTGGTGGCCATTTTTAAAGGATCGCTAAATATGGGAAAGTGCTCATGTTTCATATGAGGGAATACCATTCAATTTTTTCCTTCAGCCCACCAGGTTCTACTGACTGCAATCTATAAATCCATTGATTCTTCTTGAAGTTTAGTGTAGATACTCTATCTCCCCCTCTCCAATGGGGGGGGGGTATGTGATCCAAAATAATCAATTAAAAATCTTCAAATCTGTGCTTGCTTTCAATACAGTGCTGAACTGTGAGCGTTTGATATCATTATTGTTGATCGGCTCTGGTGTTCCGTGAGTCGTGTCCCTGGTTGACATCTGGCAAGAACACTACCCCGAGTCTTCTGACACCTTCACCTTTGTCAGGGTGAGAGAGGGGGTGGTGGCCCAATCCTGAATCATCAGGCTCTATATATCTAGCCACCTGATGTCATGAGACCAGTCATTAGACTGGTGCTGTTCACAGATCACAATGTGGTGACTGTGATGGTAGGGTTAGAACCTGCAGAACCCGAGCAGCCTATTGGAATTTTAACAACTCCTTTCTGGAGGATCTGGGCTTTGTGACATTGGTTCAGGGATTTTGGGACAACTGGCATAGCTACAAGGCAGAATTCTCCTCACTGAGACAGTGGTGGGATGTGTAGAAGGTCCGTCTCAAGATACTCTGACAGAAGTATGCCAGAGGTACCAGCAGGAGGCGCAATGCTTGGATCAAGTATCTAGAGGGGGAAGTGCTTGATCTTTAGAAATGCCTTTATGTGCTTGGGGACCAAGATCTGCAGAGCCTGTACATTGAGAAGAAGCACCCACTCTGGGACCTAGTTGAGCATCAAGGGGCTTACATCAGTTCACACATCCAAATCATTTGGGAGATGGATCATGGCTCATGGTTCTTCTACAGGTTGGAGAAGAGAAGGGGGACCAAGAAGCAGATAGAATGCCTGCTGCCTATGGATTTGTCTCTCCTTAATGATCCAGAAGGTATTCGATCCAGAGCTAGAGAATTCTACTCAACGCTCTTCTCTCTGGATTCCATGAACCTGGATTCCTGAAGGGTTTTATGGGAGGGGATTCCCACAGTCAGCCAGGATGACAGGGAATGACTGGATGTACTTCTTGATCTAGCCGAGCTCTCTGAAATCCTGGGTCTGATGAACTACAATAAGTCTCCAGGCTTCAATGGGCTGACCATGGAGTTCTATTGTAACTTCTGGAGTGAGCTTGGGCCTGACTTCTTGAGGGTCCTAGATAAAGCCCTCAGACCATGTTGTTACTGCTGTCATGCCACTGTGCAGTATTAACACAGATATCTAAGAAGGGGTCCTGCGCGACATGAAGAACTGGTGCCCAGTCTTGCTGCTCAGCACAGACTATTAAATCATAGCCAAAGCCATCTCACTGCAGCTTAAGTCTGTGCTAGCTGATGTGATTCACCCCAGACAGTCCTACACGATCCAGGGCCGCACCATATTTGATAACATCTATTTGGTCCGGGATCTGATCCATCTCACTCACAGGGCTGCTCAGTCGATCACCCTTCTTGCTCTAGAAAAAGAGAAGGCATTCGACAGGGTGGATCATGGATACCTCATGGAAACCCTCCAGGCATTTGGTTTTGGCCCACACTTTGTGGGTCTTCTCCAACTCCTGTACAGCTCTGCAGAGTGCCTCGTGAAGGTCAATTGGTTCCTAATGTCACCTCTGGTATTCAGGTGAGGAATATGTCAAGGATTCCCCTTGTCGGGGCAAATGTATGCACTGCCCATCGAGCCTTTCCTGCACCTCCTACTCAGGAGGCTCACTCAGCTGATGCTGCAGGAACCCAAGATGTGGGTGACTCTTTTGGCATATGCTGGTGACTTACTCCTCGTGGCCCAACACCCAGTTGATCTAGTGAGGATGCAGGAGTGTCAGCAGATGTACTCTGCTGTGTCCTGGGCAAGGATCAACTGGGCCAAATGTTCCAGACTTTTAGTAGGAAAACAGGTGGATATGCTCCCTGAAATATTTCATCATCTAGCTTGGAGTAGTGAGATGTTGCAATACCTAGGAGTCCACCTGTCGACTGCGGAGACCACGGCCCCTGTCAACTGGCATGAGCTGGAAAACAAAGTAGGCACTCGCCTGAGGTCATGGATGGGTCTGCTCAACTTGCTATCCCTCAGGAGATGGGCCTTGGTGATCAACCAGCAACTGGCAAGCATGCTCTGTCATCAGTTGATTGCCCTCAGTCTGACCCCTGAATTCTTGGCCCAGACCCAGACCCAGAGGAGGTTGTTAGATTTCTTCTGGGCCAGGAGGCACTGGGTCTCTGCTGGTGTTCTGAACCTCCCACTGGGAGAGGGTGGGCAGAATCTGGTATGTATTCAAAGTCAGATCTGAACTTTCTGCCTCCAGACCCTGCAGAGGCTCCTTTACGCAGACCCACCTCCGCAGTAGCGCACACTGGCCTTTTATTATCTTTGCCAGTTGTGCAACATACAGTATGACTGGCAGATTTTTTGTACTTGTCTGAGAGTTTATGGCAGAAAGCTCTTGAGGATGCCAGTCTTCTATCAAGATTTGATTAAAGCCCGGAAATTTATCTCCGTGACTAGAGAAGCCCCAGTGGCCATGAACGTGGAGTTTCTAGCTGAGTCTCTGCTCTTTAACCCATGCCTGGATGCAAGCATGCTCAAGTCCCCTATGGTTTGCCGTCGGCTAATGCTGGCCGAGATTACAAAGGTTGGGGATCTTCTGGACCAGCGATTCTCAACCTGTGTGTTGCGACACACTAGTGTGTCGCCAAATACCAGCAGGTGTGTCGTGTCTCCCAGTGTCCCACTGCCTCATTGTACTTTCCTTTTCCATTTTTCCAGCCCCCGCAGGCCAATTGGAAGCCTCCTTGCTTCCTACCCCCACTGCCCAATCGTAAGCCTCTTTCATTCTGCCTGCCCCTGTGTAGGCCAATTGGAAGCCTCCTCCCTTCTACCTGCCAGTGGGAGTAGGATGCAAGGAGGAAGCCTTTGAATCGCTGGTGATTTAGGCATCACATAGCCCGGGGGTGGGGTGAGAGGAATGGCAGTGTCAAACACCGATGAAGCAAGGCCGCCATGGCGGCGAAGAGGAAAACTCAACCCCGACCAATCAAGGCTGCCATGGGGGCCCATCCCCATGGCGGCGAAGAGGAAACCTGACCCCAACCAAGCAAGGCCACCACAGGAGCCCATTCCTGTGGCAGCGAAGAGGAAACCCGACCCCAACCGAGACCACCATGGGAGCCCATTCCCGTGGCGATGAAAAAAGAAGGCCCACTGGAGTAAAGCCACAGCAGAACTGGAGCCCATCCCTGCAGTGAAGGAAGAAGAGGTTTTTGGTGAGAGCTTGTGTGTGTGTGGGTGTGAATGAGTGCCTGGGTGAGAGTGTGTTTGTCTGTGTGTGAATGGGTGCCTGGGTGAGAGCTTGTGTTTCTGTGTGTGAATGGGTGCCTAAGTAAGAGCTTGTGTCTGTGGGTGTGAATGGATGCATGGGTGAGAACTTGTGTCTGTGGGTGTGAATGGATACATGTGTGAGAACTTGTGTCTGTGGGTAGGAATGGTTGTGTGTGTGGGTGCCTGGGTGAGAGCTTGTGTGTGTGGATGTGAATGGGTACCTGGGTGAGAGCTGGTGTGCTTGGGTGAGCTTGTGTGTGTGGGTGTGAATGGAAGTCTGGGTGAGAGCTGGTGTGAATGGGTGCTTGGGTGAGAGCTTGTGTGTGGGGGTGTGAATGGAAGCCTGGGTGAGAGCTTGTGGATATGAATTGGTATCTGGGTGAGAGCTGGTGTGAATGGGTGCGAGAGCATTTGTGTGTGATTGAGAGAGAGACTGGTCAGGGAGGTGTGTTTCTGTGTACGTGAGAGAGACTGGTCAGGAAGATGACTGGTGTGAGAGAGACCGAGACTGGTCATGGGGTCTAATTGGGTGTGTGTGTGTGTGTGTGTCTGTGTGTGAGTGACTGGTTGTGGGCGCTAAGAAAGAGGACTGTGAGGACAGAGTTTCAGCAGCCCTTGCTGCTTCTGGTGAGTGCTATTGGCCTGGAAGGGAAAGGAGTAGGAGAGTTGCTGGAGAGGGTAAGTAAAGGTGGCTTTTTAAATTTATTTTTCTTGATTGACTACCATTTTAATTATTGGGTATTATGCAATGTCTGCTGTTGTGAAATATTTTATTGATATTTAGACATGTTTAATAATTTTTATGAGTTTTTAATTGTTGGATATTATTCTGTTCAGCAGCTGTTTTGTAACATTTTTAGTATAGTTTTACAATTATTTCTGTGTGGGGCTCTATGGCAGCTTAGCTAATTCTGTTTTCCCAATAAGAAATGTATTAGTGTTTAGGGCCTGGTTGCATTATTGCAAATTCTAAGAGTCTATTAGGTGCTATATTTCTCTTTCCATTTCTCCAGGTTCGCACTGCATACAGAGTAGCTTTTTTGGTTTTCCATTCCAGTTTCTGTCTCCATATTATAATTTGTAGTTTTTCTGTACTTGTTGAAGGTCAGTTCTGGGTGTGTGACCGAGGTGAGGTATTTTACTAGCATGTAGGCATTTGCATCAATCTTATTTGTTGTGCTTTCTCAATAGGATATGCATTAGTGGTAAATTACTGTCTTTTCATAAGGAAGGCTTTTGTGCCTGGTAGTAAAGGGAATTTGTTTTGCTTTTACTGAGATGTCATCAGAACCAGAATATCTGTTTTGTATGGCGAGTTGTACACTCATTGCTGGGGTTTGAGGGGATTCCTGTGGATGCAGAGTGCATGTTTACATTTAGCCCCATGATGGTCACATGTTCAGAGTGTCACACATATGAGAACCATGTGTTAGGTGTGTCCCAGCCAAAAAAAGGTTGAGAACCATTGTTCTGGACTATGATATATATGAGTGGGTGATGACAGAGACCCTAGCCCATCACATGGATCTTGCAACCCCTCATGTCACCCATCGTCTACTCCAGGATATGAGGAACACCATAACACCTGATCAGCGCTCCATCCTCAAGGGGTTTTCTGCAGACTGTATGTCCCCACCAGACTCAGAGCCCCGTGTGTCTGGATCTGTTTATCAGTTGCACTCCCCGCGAACCCCCTCAGCTTCACCCAGACAACCCATCCATGTTGTATAATTTCATCCAGGTACATTTTTGCACCATGCCAAGAAGCAAGTTCTACTTGCTTGTGCTGCACCCCATGCATTTCATCACACTAATCTCCCATCCAGATATCATCTGGTGGGATGTTCTTCTACCATCTGAAGATGAGAAGCCCCGGTGGGCATCTTTCTATTCCCAGCATATTCCAAGGCCTACCGGAGATCTGAGCTGGAGAACTTTGCATGGTACCCTCAGCACGGGTGAGTTTTTAGTCCATTTCACAGACTCCTCACCATCCTTTTCTGTGATATCGGAGTCCATCTTTCACATTTACTTCTTTTGTGCAAGACTGCATCCCCTTTTTATTTTCCTCAAAAACCTTCGTCTGTGGTTCTGGCTTCATTTCTCTCCCTGCATGTTTATGTTCATAGAGCAAGGGACCTCCTCGTCAACCTCTTCCTGGCCCTTGTAAAAATGACCATCCACAAGACCACGCAGCAACAACTGTTAACTAGAACCCCACAGTTAACATCAATGCCTGTGCTCCAAATGGTTTGGATATTAGAGACGACCTGTTTGGGAATTGAAGAGGTGGGCCGTCATCTCTGGCTTTCTGGTTTTTTGGATTGTTGGATTGTTGGGCTGATGTAGTTATGATTGATTGTTAGTGTTTGAGTACAGCTTCATATAATAAGATACCTATACGTGCTGGATTTTAAACATAGTTTCTGTGTAAATAAAATAATGTCCATAGAACGATTTGTTTATAAACCCAGGATGATCAGGTTGGACTCTTTGAGGGACGTGCCGTCAATTCCGGGATTTCTGATGCTCGACTTGATTGAAGACTAATGTGGTGAGGAAGTAATGCCAATGTACGACCTGGTTGAAAACTAATACGACCTGATTGGAAACCCAGGTCACTGTCGTAACTTCCGGCCTTTGGAGTTTAAAGGGTCCAGTTGGTTGTCATGTTTCTTTAAGCAGTGCGAGTCTAAATGTAGACCGCAAAAATAACTTTGGACTAAGGAATAGCTGTCGGTTAACATAAATTGAGCATCGATGGATTCTTTACTGGATGTCACTGATGAATAATCATGAAGGAGTTACTCCCCTGAGGCAGGACCCCTTTTTTGGTGGTCCGAAACGCGATCGTGTCGGGACTGAGTTTGGATGAGTATCACCATTACAATTTTGTGATTATAATTGAATGTGTGACATCATTATTACTTGTACTGTGACTGCGTTTACCAGTTCAGCTGGATAAAAGAACTGTTAAGCTCATTTACGTTTTGAAAAAACTCTGGAGTTTCCATCTTGTTTCAAGTTTTGGGACTTGATATATAAAAAAGTAAAAATAGAAAATTGATAAAAATGATATAAACAAAGTCAAGAGACCCGATACCACAAGAAGAGTCTGGTATATTATATTGACTCTATGAGTAAGGGTCCTACAAAAATTGTGGATATTTTCTTCTGAAAATTTGACGGCTGGAACATGATTGTATGAATGAGATACCAGTCTTAACTATACATTGTGATTTATTGTTTACAACTTTGGTTACTGGAATACACAGATTGTGTTTGAGGGCTTTTTTGATGTGATCAAGATAGATGTAAAACATTAACAATACAAGGCAAAACAAAAAACCTTGCTGAAGAGTCAAAAACTCAGAATAAAAACTTTTTAAAAGTATATTTGAGGGGGAGCCAGAGGTTGAGGAGAGAGGGGCACCCAGGCCCTGTCGTTACAACTTGAGACCCCTTTTACCATTCTTGGAGGTCCCGGAACATCTAAGGATCTGCTTCACCTGGATTCGAGGGGAGCAGCCTGAGCGGACCCACAACGAGGCCAACGAGTGACATCAGTGCAGGGCGTCTGCTACCATAAAGGAAGCGGCAGACGGCGCGCAATTGCCGCCGGCGCGCTTCCTAAGCCGCGCGCTCCATAAGGGGCGCGCCGGCTTGGTCCGGCTTAGGCCGGCGTAGGCTGGTAGGCGGCCTCGGACTTTGGCATTGAATGAAAATCATTCCCCTTGTCTCCAAACCTGGATACGTTTGTGAATCGACAGAAGAGTGAGTAAAGACTTGCAGTTTTGTTATTAAATGTTTGTAATTGAACTATGCCGCATACTAAAAGAAAAGGTAGGGTAAGGCAGGATGCCTCAACCCCAGCCAGACCTACCTTGGTTCAAACAACACTAGTAGGTCTTTACCCAAATACAGGAAATAAGACCCCAGAGAGTCCCATTACAACAGAGGATATAGAGCATATGTCCTCTTTGTCGGGAGAGGTCAGTCTAAGTCCTGGGGTCTCAACCACACCCGCACCACAAATGCCTTATGTAATCACCAGAGAACCAGGTTTACCCATAGTACGGATGACGTCTGATGGGATTAACCCGTTTGAGGAGGATGATGGTGAGCTGATAGCAAGGCCGGAAGAAACGGAAGGACTTGATCCTCCAAAACAAATGGCGATGCGAAAGACTGAGAGCATAAGTGGGCAAGCTTTGGTAACTGGAGGAAGTATGCCAGCCCCTCTCCTTGGGGTGGACTCTAGACAAGATCTATCAAATGTAATAGAATTACCCTCTACTTCAAATGCAAATACTGGGAGTCCAAAGCATGTTTCTTTAGAGATGTTATGGTCAGCGATAGTATCTTTACAGAATAATATAGTGAGTTTAAATACCAACATAAAAGATATGCAATCCACGCTGTTAAATATAAGTCCTCTGGTGACAAATAATGAAGTGGCTCTTGTGAAGGTAACAGAAGAAATTAATACAATAAAAGAAGTTCAGACATCGATAATAAAAGGAGAAAATATCTTAATTAAAAAAATAGAAAATTTGGAAAATGTAGTACAATATTGTAATTTAAGATTTGTTAATTTTCCTCAATGTAGAGTAACATCTCCAAAGGAACAACTTAAGCATTATCTTAGAGAAATTTTATCAATTACATCTGAAAATTTCCCCATAATCATGAATGCTTATTTTTTGAAGGAAAGAAATCCAAATTCAAACATAGAAGTACTTCCACAAGAGTCCACTTTAAATGTAACAGATCTATTAGAAACCTCATACTCTGCCCAAATTGAAAGAAGAGGAACATTAATGGTTAAATTTGCCAATTCTTCGGAAAGGGATAAAGTGTTAAAATTATTTATGCAGAATAGATCCTCTTTGTATTTGGGTCAGAAAGTATGGGTTTACCCTGACGTGGTGAAGGAAACTCAACTAAAGAGAAAAAAGTTTATTAGTTTAGCAAATGTTGCCAGAACATATGGGCTACGTGTATTTATAAGATTTCCCAGTAAATGCATTATGTATGTGGATGGCACAAAATATATATATTATGATCCAACTGATTTAGAGAGATTTCTAGAAGAACATAGAAACCAGAGAGGGGGGGCAGAAACTCCGGATCCAAATGTTAATAGGGATTAAATGATCCTGTTTTAATTCTGTCTCTTTTTTTTTAATAGAATTGAATAATTTTGTTTAAAAAATGCTCTATGGCTCCCCACTCTGTTTAGTAACATGGAATCAGGACAATAAGTTATTAAGATTTAAGTTGTATAATTGTTATGATATGTGAGAAACTCATTATGAGTTCCTGATTCCTAAGAATTCAATGTAATATTGAATACGAATATGAATAGTTTTGTTTGTAAACTTAAATTCATAAATAAAGAATTAAAAAAAAAAAAGTATATTTGAAGCAAGATGCCTGTGAGGTAGTAGGTTGGACACACAAGGGAACTAATGTAATAAGATCCATGGCAAAACATTCACTAGTTATGAGTGCAGGTTTTGATCACTGCACGTGGTTAAAGCTGGCACCTCCATGGCAGAAAAGCAAGTGAGTGAACGGGTCTCCCTATTAAGTGAAAGTATGACCCTGGAAAGTATTTTTAATATTTCAAATAACTGTGATGCAGAAAACATGGCAAATATTTTCATGGATGCTAATTCACACTGGCATAGCAGTGAGATAGGTGCTCAGTTAGGCACCAATCTGGATGATCAGGTGCTGACATAGGCACTCAGCTGGGAGCGAATATGGATGCTCTGGCGCCCAGAAAGGCACCTAGCAAATGTTGCTGCTCAGACACTGAGCTAGGCTCTTAGTTGTTTGCAAATCTATATAATCAGGCACACAGAAAGGCACCTAGCTAGTTACCAATCTTGCTGCTCGGTCACTGAGCTAGGTGCTCCTCTGGCCATGTATCTGGCCACTCGGACGTTGAGGAAAGTGCCCAGGGAAGCATCTACCTAAGCTGGCTGCTCCGACGCTGAGATAAAGCACCTAGTGATGCTGGCCGTTTGGTCGCCCAGAAAAGTGCCTAGTTAAGTTGCCCACTCGGATGCTGAGATAGGTGCTCAGCTAAGTGGTTTTCAGGATACTTGGACACCAACATAGTCCCCCCAAATTGGAGCTGACACTTAGCTTGTGCCCTGACCATGGCAGTAAAACACCCGAATTAAAAAACCCACACTAGCATTAGCTCGGGTCCTTGCATTGCCTATGATTAGCTAATTATTAGGAAGGGAATGGTTAATAAAACAGAAAATGTCATAATGCCTTTGAATCAATCCATGGTGAGAACGCACCTTGAATACTGTGTACAAATCTGGTCACCGCATCTCAAAAAAGATATAGTTGCGATGGAGAAGGTACAGAGAAGGGCAACCAAAATGATAAGGGGAATGGAACAGCTCCCCTATGAGGAAAAACTAAAGAGGTTAGGACTTTTCAGCTTGAAGAAGAGATGGCTGAGGGGGGATATGATAAAGGTGTTTAAAATCATGAGAGGTCTAGAAAGGGTTAATGTGAATCAGTTATTTACTCTTCCAGATAATAGAAAGACTAGGGAGCACTCCATGAAGTTAGCATGAGGCACATTTAAAACTAATCGTAGAAAGTTCATTTTCGCTCAACGCACAAACTCTGGAATTTGTTGCCAGAGGATGTGATTAGTGCATTTAGTGCAGCTGGGTTCAAAAAAGATTTGGATAAGTTCTTGGAGGAGAAGTCCATTAATTGCTATTAATCAAGTTGAATTAAGGAATAACTGTTGCACGTCCCAGCCGTGTTGGTGCCGCAACCGGGCCTGCTCACCTCGCGCTTCCCTCCACTAGCTCCAGCTCCTCTTCCCTTGCTGCGGTTGCCAGCTCCCAATGTCCCCGATGCTCTCCTCAGGCCTCTCCGACTTCCTCCACACCACAGGCCTATCAGCGGAGTTCCTGTAGGGGCTGCACTTCCTCAGCGTCCTTGGCCCTGCCCCTAGGCATGCGCGTGGCCGACGTCTGCACATTTAAAGGGCCCAGGGCGGGAACCTCATCCCAGATGTCGCCCGATGACATCACTTAGGCTTCCTACTTAAGGCAAGACTCTGTCCCCAGAACGTGGCCTTAGCAATCGGGTTGCTGTCCTACATTCCTATGTTCTTCCTGCTTCCTTGGTCCAGTCTCTGTTCCAGTGTTCCTGCATTCCTGTGTTCCTGTCTTGTTCCAGTGCCCCTGTGATCCTGTATTCCCGTGGTCCTCTCTGTGTTCCAGCGTCTGTCCTGATTCCTGCTCCACGTTCCTCCTCTTGTCATACCTTCTCGGACTGATTCACAGTACTGACCTCTGCTTGCCTGACCACATTGACTGCCTCCTGGAACTGACTTCGCTCAGACTGATCTCGGAACTGACCCTTGCTTTGGCTGACCACCCTCGGTCAGATACCCTGGCTTTGACCCTTGCGCTTCACTCGGATACTCTATTCGCTCCTGTGACTACCAGACCAGCCTACTCAGACACTGCCTGCAGCCTACCACAGACTAGACCAGTAGACACTGCCTATCTTGCCCGGAGAACTTTCATTTCCTGTTTCTTCCTGAGGTCTCCGGTGATCCTGGTTCAGGTCTAGTCCCCCCTTTCTTCACCGGCTGCGCACCTTTGCTCGTGGTAGGCACACCTCTCTGCTACCTCTCTGGGAGATCCTCGGAGTTCCACCTAAGTCCAGGCGGTCCGGGTAACCAAGGGCTCAACCTGTGGAAACCCCGGATTGCTATTGTTGAAACTCCAGCTAGCCTCTGTCTCCTTGTGTGCTCCGCCTCCTCATGGCAGGCGCTCTCTGGGTCCGACCAGAGGGCCATACCAATCCTGCACCAGGCCATGGGTCCACCTCCAGCTCAACAATAGCCACTGCTTTTAATCGCATCAGTAGCATGGGATCTTCTTGATGTTTGGGTACTTGCCAGGTTCTTGTGGCCTGGTTGGCCTCTGTTGGAAACAGGATGCTGGACTTGATGAACCCTTGGTCTGACCCAGCATGGCAATTTCTTATTTCTTGTCTCCTTAATCACCTCCTTTGCATGCTGTTAGCATACATTTGCACAGGAAAATCTGCGGGTCTGTAAGCACATTCGTATATGTTTTTTTCCTGCACATAAAACCCTTATTATAGCCCCGTATAGGGCTTTGTGTGGGAAAATACACGTACAAACTCGTGGCAACTTTAGCGCATATTATTACATCAGCTCCAAGATGGCTAAAGGGTAGACAAGACCATAGCATAAAAACAAAATAAATTGTATGCATATTTTTTTTTTTTACTGAGGAGAGTGTTAGGGAGATAAATTTGAGCTAACAGTTAGTATGGAGTAAACAGGGTCACACCAGATAGTATATATAAAACTAAAAGGTGTGAAACCAGAACTTTAAGCTGCTCCAAATAATCATAAGTAGATGTAATTAAATCTTTGAAAATCAATATTTATTTTAAGTGTCAAACAATGATTTTATATTCTCGCTCTCTCTTTTTCTTTCACAAGATAGAGAGATATGACATATGGTTATAGCACATTGAGTTACCATAGCTTCAGGGTACTATACTGGAAACAGTCCTGCTTATGGCAAAATAATAAAAAATAAATGCAAACATCTGAAGAATGGAAGTAAATAACTCCAGAAATACTTATATATATTTGTGTAAACAGATTTGCCATTAAGTTTATAGAGGATAACATACATTGAGATAATAAGCGTGACATTACCCAAATAACTTTACCCAGATATTCAGCAACACTTAGCCAGATATGTCTGCCACAGGAAACTTTAGGACAATGATTTTTCTGACCAGACTTACCCGACTACGTTTATCTGGCTAGTGCCGAATAGCGCAGATCACTGGATAAATTTTAGCTGTGACCTTGGAATGCCCTCAGCCCTGCCTCTTTGTATTTGGTTAAAATATTGCTGGGTAATGACTTATCTAGATAAAATTTGAACAGTGAAAGGGTGGGAAATTCAAATCTCAGTTTGTCCAGCTAACTTAAAATTTAGCCAGACAATCCCTTTTGAACATTGACCTCATTTTTTAAATAAATTATCTGGCTAACTTTAATATAGTTGGGTATATTCAGCAGTAAGACTGTGCCGCTGGATATCCCACCAAAGTTAGCTGGATAATTATTTCCAAATAACTTTGCAAGCTGGCCAGTGGTTGAATATTACCCTCTGAATTTTCAGGAGTGATACTTTTGGATATGTTTTACTCTTTTTTAATCACACACAAAAAGATTTCTCAAAACAGTATTTTGAGAAATCTAATGCTCAAAAAAATACATATTTATATATAAAAGAACCTTCATCCATGTTCGGTGTATTTATGTCTTCAATCAACATAGGTCTGTGCTTTCAAGGTCCAGCAACTTCTGCATCAGGGGTATCAGATCTCATTATTGTCTGGAGGATTTACGCGCGTAACCGGCCTTTGCACGCACCGGGCCTATTTTAAAAAGGCCCAGTGATGCGCGTAAAGCCCAGGGAGCCGTGTAAGTCCCGGGGTTTGCAAAAAGGGGCAGGGAGGGGGCGGGGCGTGGTGGTCCAGGGCAGTCCAGGGTGGAGGCGGGGTCAGGCTCCCGACACAGTGGCCATATTTGCTGCTGTGCCGGGGATCGCGCGCCGGCAGTCGGCTGGCAGGTACAAAAGATAAAACAAAATTTTTGAGGGAGGTTAGAATAGGGCTAGGAGGGGAAAGGTTAGGGGAAGTGGTGGGAGTTAGGGGGAAGGCAGCGTGGCTCGGCGCATGCATGGTGCACAATTCTGCACCCCCTTGCGTGTGCTGATCCCTGTTTTTATAACTTGTGTGCCCCTTATTGTGTATTATTTTTTTAAAACCAATTTGTGTCCTGTATATGTACGTTTTGAATTTGTCTATCATGTGCACTTTAACTGTAATAAAAATTCAGACAATCTGCCAAAGGGTGGTCATGTTAGGTGTTAGTAATTCTTATTTTTCTTCATATATTGGGGTAGATTTTCAAAGGGGTATGCGCGTAAGATACGTGCGTACACCCTGAAAACCTACCCCAAACCCACTCTGTGTGCGCCAAGCCTATTTTGCATAGGTTCGGCGGCGCGCGCAAGCCCCGGGACGCGCATAAGTCCCGGGGCTTGCATGGAGGGGCGTGTCAGGGGCATGCTGGGAGTGACGCGGCATTTCGTGGGCGTGTCGCGAGTGACGCGGCATTTCGGGGGCGGCACTGCGGGCGTGGTTTCGGCTCGGGGGCATTCTGGGGGCGTGGCTGCGACCTCTGGACCAGCCCCCGGACCGGAACATGGAGCATGGCAGCTGGCCTGGCACGCACAAAGTTACACCTGCTTCCAGCAGGCGTAACTTTGCCGACAAAGGTAGGGGGGGGGTTAGATAGGGCCGGGGGGAGGGAGGGTTAGGTAGGGGAAGGGAACGGAGGCAGGCTGCGATACTCGGCGCGTGCAGGCTGCCGATTTTGGGCAGCCTTGCGTGCGCCGACCCCAGATTTTAATGGATACGTGCAGCTACGCGCATATCTATTAAAATCCCGCGTACTCTTGTTCGTGCCTGGTGTGCGAACAAAAGTATGCATGTGTGCAGATTTATAAAATCTGCCCTAGCATGTATATATATATATTTTTTACTATTTAGTTTTTTTATTAAAATAATCTTTGATTTAAATGAAAGTTTAGCAATAGGTATTTTTATTCAAAATATTTGATTTGGTTTTAGCTTTACTTTTCTGTTTTTCTTTTTCTTGGCCACAGTTTACATTGTGTGGTTGGCATGCCTCTTTTTTGTGTTTTTCTACAAGGCTGAACCACTATACTAGGGAACCAGGCTAGCAACTGCAACCATCAAGAATTCCAATAGCATTTGTGTCTTATGTGCTTTGTCAAAAGAAACTGGTGATTGTACATCTGAGTTAATTACTTGCTCTCTAAAAATCACATGACAAATTTGCATCTAATTTCCATATATAAATATGCATATTTAATCTGCACCAGAGTCTTCATTATCTGCTGACATTTAGCATTTAAATATAATCAGGAATGGAAGAATTATACACAACAATTTAAAAATAGACATTTGTCAAATATCTAAACAATTACATCATGAAAAATATCTAATTTAGAATATACCAGTGTGTGTGTGTTTGTTTGAGTGTGTATACATACACACATAAACATACACACACAAACAATTATTTGACAGGTTTTTATTTTCTAAAGAAAAATATAATTTAGTAGATTCTAATGAATAGTATATGTTTGTCTACTAATATCAGTTTATACTAAACTGATTGGAAACTCATGCACATGCCTTTTTATGTTTGCTAGTTGAACCAGATAGTGGTTCCAGAGGCCAAATCTCAGTTTACAGTTCCAGATGGTAAACTTCCCATTATGTCAAAATATATCAAATAGCAAGGTTCCCTGAGTGGGGAGAAAGATTTCTTTCAAGGCCCTTTGCATTGCAACCTTAAATCCCAATTTCAAGTTCTTGTATACAGCAGTAATGACAACATTTCTAAGAAGTGTTAAAGTTATTTGACAGTGAAAAGTCACTGAAAGCTTATGTAGTTTCCAAAAGTACATTTACTGATATGTTGTAAAATGATAAACAGAGCTTTTATAGCCCTTAAAGTCACTTATTGATGTTACAAGTGCTGTTAAATAAATTTGTGATATCTCATAGTCTTATTTAAAGGTTAAGATGATAAGGCCAATTGAGTCAATCTTTAATTTGAAGTTTCTCCCATTGCATTGGCAGAGGGCACGTTGATTGCTTCCCTCCCAATGCTGGTGAGGTAGTAAAAGTTAAATCCATTTTACAAAGTCATTTATCTTGTACCTCATCCATAAAGTTCTCTCCTCTGAACTCCTTAGTTTTCTCATTGTACCTGATACCAATTATTCTCCTCATCTCCTTTTCTGTATCAGAATGATACTTCTATTACTTCTCTTCTTCAAATCTCCAGTAGATAATGCTGGGCCCTGTAGGTGGTCCATTCTAACTCCTTTCTCCCCTTTTTCCATCTTTTCCTTCGATGGATGAAAGTCATCTTTCTCTTATGATCCTGGTGATCTCAGATTCCTCTTCCTTGAAGTGAATCTCTTCCATTTGATATTAAAGCAGCAATAAAAAAGAAAAAAAAAAAACTTGAGTCCCTAATTTATGGGTACTCAAAATTTAAATAAATCTATTTAGAAATACAAAATGGATTGGGAGGGTGGAAATTCACTCCCATCCAACTAAACAGTTCTACGGAGGTCTTAACAAATAACAGAAAAAAACAGAGAAAGTCAAGACATGCTGCCTCTACAAAAGAAATTCAGGAATCCATACACTATGATGGTGGTCTGGCTTTCTATACCAGAGGGACCTACTAATAACTCTCTTCTACATAGGTAAGCAAACACCCACACCTCAAGAATAGAGTTCTAAATACCAGGGAAAAGGCAAAAGAGGTTGGTCTCGAAGTCAGAAGCACTGATGAATGCCAAAACACCCACAGGTTCCCCAGCAAGTTGTTTGTCATCGAAAGCTTAGCTGTCCCAAACTTTCTCTACCACCCCTCCAATGACCTCTTTAACCAAAAGGGCTTGGTGGGATCTTTGCATCACCACACTTGGAAAAAAGGAAAGCCAGATCTGCTAGATGTCTAGACACTGAACCTCTGTATGGTCCCATTACTTAGGCCAAAGTGATGTTCCCCAGCACTGGGACTGGTATCTGAACCTGTTAGGCAGTACCCAGAGAACCGGCTAGACAACCACCTCCACTGACTGCCGTAATAACCAAGCAAATCAGCATTAAGACCTAGGCCCCAGATGAAGGGGTCTTCCGCATGACTTCAGCAGTAAGCTGAATGCATGCTATTGACTAACAATCCTTATAGGAGGACTCTGATAACTGGCACTTGATCTCCTGAAGGTCATTCAGGACTTTGATTCTTGGCTCCTTTGCTGTGGGTAACTCAACCCTTGTGTCTGGCCTAGGTATGGTAGCCACACGTCATGGCCATACAGCCTGAAACCCCATCCTCCGCAAGCATCTGATTGTATGTAAAACCCCTGCTGGACAGTGCCAGCTCCCATCTCCAGGATTCCCCATAAAAGTCAGCCAGGAAGGATGCCCACATGGTGATGTCACTGTACATGGGTTGCCCGAGCAAGTCTTCTGAGGAAGATCCTTCCATTGGGTCTCCTTCCACATGCCAAATTTGGACTACCACGATGTGTTTCAAATCTGTGAGAGTTGTGCTTCTTCACACTTAGGGCCGGATTTTAAATGCCATGCGAGCATAAATCCGGCATAGGCCGCCGGCGCACGCAAGGCCCCGGGACGCGCGTAAGTCCCAGGGCTTCGCAAAAAGGGCTGGGGAGGGGGCGTGTCTGGGGCGTGTCTGAGGTCAGGGGGCGGTTCGGGGAGGGACCTGGGGCATGGAGTCGGCCCAGGGGCATGGTCGAGGCCTCCAGACCAGCCCCCGGGTTGGGTGATGGCGCGCCAGCAGCCCGCTGGCGCGCACAGATTTACGTCTGCTTTCAGCAGGCGTAAATCTGCCAACAAAAGGTAGGGGGGTTTAGATAGGGCTGGAGGGGTGGGTTAGGTAGGGGAAGGGAGGGGAGGGGAAGGTGCGGGGGGGTGGAAAGAAAGTTCCCTCCGAGGCCGCTCCAATTTCGGAGCGGCCTCGGAGGGAACAGGCAGCGCGTGCCGGGCTCGGCGCGCGCAGGTTGCACAAATGTGCACACCCTTGCGCGCGCCGACCCTGGATTTTATAAGATACACGTGGCTATGCACGTATCTTTTAAAATCCAGCGTACTTTTGTTCGCGCCTGGTGCGCGAGCAAAAGTACGCGCTCGCACAAATTTATAAAATCTTGCTCTAAGGGCTGGATTTTAAATGCCCTGCGCGCATAAATCAGGCTGGATTTACACGCGCAGGGCCCTCGCGCACCGGCGTGCCTATTTTGCTTAGGCCGCTCGTGCGCGCACAGCCCCGGGACGCGCATAAGTCCCAGGGCTTCGTAAAAGGGGCAGGGAGGGGGCATGTCTGGGGGCGTGTCCAGGGTCAGGGGGTGTTTTCGGGTGGGACCGGGGGCGTGGCACCGGCCTGGGGGCGTGGTTGAGGCCTCAGGACCAGCCCCCGGGTCGGGTGATGGCACGCCAGCAGCCCGCTGGCGTGCGCAGATTTACGTCTGCTTTTAGCAGGCGTAAATCTGCCAACAAAAGGTAGGGGGGGGTTAGATAGGGCCGGGGGGGGGGTGGGTTAGGTAGGGGAAGGGAGGGGAAGGTTTGGGGGGGTGGAAAGAAAGTTCCCTAGAGGCCGCTCCGATTTCGGAGCGGCCTCGGAGGAAACAGGCAGCGCGCGCCAGGCTCGGCGCGCGCATGTTGCACAAATGTGCACCCCCTTGCACGTGCCGACCCCGGAATTTATAAGATACGCGCGGATATGCGCGTATCTTATAAAATCCAGCGTACTTTTGTTCGCGCTCATGCAAAATTATAAAATCTACCCCTTACTGTTTCACTCAACTTGTCCCGCAGCATCACTACTTTTTCCTCCTAAAATGTTCCTTTGCATAGGGATTGAACCAGTGAACTAAGGGTTGGCCAGTGCTAGCTCCATATTCCTTGCACTACCAGCTGAGCTATCGAAGAAGTTGGTAATTTGAATGTCATCTTTTCTAAGACGAGCTTGATGCCCAATAAAAGATGATGGGTCTTCCATCTTCCTCTGGACTGGAGGCATACTGAAATCAGCCCCCATAAATAAGAAGTCATCTGGGAAATGTGTAATTTTATTAACCCAGAAATGCTCTAAGAATCTTTTGTGTTCTCTTGAGGTTAATTGCTGTTTTTACCTCTTGCTTTTAGAGAGTGTTTTTATGAATGCCACAAATAGAATGTGGCCCATATAGGGAACAAACCCCCAACTTTGGTGTTAGTAGTACCACACGCAAACAAACTGAGCTAACTGGCCTCTATCTTTTTGCTGCCACCATATTTTCCATTTATATTCCTGAATCTATTGTCTAGGAGCTTCACAATCCTGACCTTCGGCTCTAGCCCTTTCTTTTTCTTGAAGAAAAGGTTTGTTCATTGTGCACCATCACAAACCTCTAGGTCTCTGTATGTTTCAACCACCCTGTACCTGCAAGGCCACAAACCATTCCGAATCCAATGCCCATGGGTAAAAAATTGCCAAGAAAGTGGCCTGTGTGAAACCAAATGGCCCCCTCTGACAAAACACTTATGATATAACAATGTGTGCCTTGCTCAGATCAAATAACTGCATGAAGCAGCAGTTGCTACCTTTAGAGAAGAATGGAACAACCTGCATCCCTGGCAGATAACCACCCCAGGAAGCCAAGAGAATAGAGCACACCTGTGCTCATCCCCTCTTGTCTGCAACTACTGACTGGAAACTGCCACAGGATCAGACAGATTCCATACAAAACCAGCACCACGCCTCAAACAGAGGGCCAATGATTCAGGCCATGATTGGATAGTGGGTACTCATATGCAGAAAAAGTCCCCTGCCACCCATGCTTGCAATAGCATATACTATTAGACTTGCCTGCCCACGCATGGGGTACCCCCATGAATTGTGGGGTCCGCCACCACCTTTGACAAGGCTGCCAACCTGAGGGGGGGGTGTGCACCAGGGCCAAAGTCAATTGGAGTGTCCAGCTGCAGTCCCTGAACCGCTGACCTCTTCCCAAACCACCCCTCTCCAATCACACTGTGAAGGACCTAATGATGTGAGCACCTGAGCATGGGCAGATGAGACGGAAAAGTGCGGCACCATGTGGCCTCCCCTCTTCACATGCACCAACCCCGTTTAGAGAATGAGGGCCGGACGCGGGTCCATCTAGCCCTATAAAATGAGCCCCAAGGCAAAGGAACCTGCCAATAGTCCGGGGGCAATGCAGGACACTGCAAAAGACCACCATACCACGTGGACCACAAGCCCCACTGGTCTCCAAGAAGTGGAATCCCTTACTACCATGGGGAAAGACCTCCTCAAAACAAAGGTCCTCTCTGCCTCAAACATGGAAGCGCATGGCCTCCCTCATGGCCACCCAGCCAACAAGCCCCAGGGCCGCAACCCTCCATACTTACCCCGCAAAGACTGGTGGGGAACCATAGAGACACCCTGAAGCAGTGAGGCCTGCTGCAAGTGAGGTCTGTCCCATGCCGTGCAAGACTACCACCTGTTCCCAAGTGAGCTGAGTTCCACGTGTGCCAGGTGGCTGCTTTGATGCTGGCCAGGACCCTCCAGACCCAAAGGAAGAAATGAGGGCTCCCCTCTCCTCCCCCCTTTCCACAAACAAAGAGCTATCGACAAGGATGGGAAATGAACCCATGCATGCAAAGCACCATGGCTTATCAGTCCATCGCATTCACCACTCGGTCACCTTCTCATGCTTGGGGGCAGCAAACAGTCCCTGACCCATCCTATCACTGCAAGCGAAAAACTATCTGTACCCCTTCCATGCCACATGGGCCAGAGCTGCTGCCAAGGTATTGCTGGTCTGTCTGGTTGCCAGTCATCCTGGTCTAGGGCTAGTGTCTTATGTACATATCCTCAGACCGGTAAATCCTCACTATGCCAGGGTCACCGTGACTGCCAGGGCTGCGTGGCCTCCCCGAACGCCATTGGGGAAGAAAGAGGGCAAACGCCTCAGTCGTGGCCCTTTAACAGGGCTGCAATGTCATCGGTGCACAATATCTCCCGGCCCCTCCCCCTTGCTGGCCGGGAAAGGGAGAGGTGGAGGTGCACACAGCTGAGGGCTGTCACTGGGCCAATGATGTCATCTTCCTGCAACGTTCCCCCCTCCCCTCTGACTCCCCCCTGGCCTGCCACCATCGCGCAGGCAATGAAAGGAAAAAAGAAGCATACCACGGGGAGGTCTCCGGCGGGTCACCACACGCGCCACCAAGTTACCTGCGGGCTCCGTGCATGTGGCACAGGCCTGCTCATTTCTCTGAGAAGCAACTTTAACTGAGTAGTCATTTAACAATGTCACTTTATTCTTTTAATATTCCAATATGTTCTATTTTCCCTCTATTCCCTGAATAAGCTTGTTTTGTCCACCCAGTTTAATATCCTAATAATTACATTCCATATATTCTCTTTCACAGTGATCACTCACATTTTATAGGCTCTGCAGGAATATCAAAGCCATGAGATTCAGGCAGCCATTGCACAATAAACTCAGTAAGTTTATTGTCTTTTACATTATCAGGGAGACCAATGACCCTGAAATTGTTAAATCAGTTTCTCGTTTCCTGATCTCATTCCTTCTCTTTAGTGCTGGTATTTGTTGACTTTCTTGGTCTACCCAGTCTTGTTAGATTGTGTCCCTGTTCTGCTGCTGCTGCTATCTTTTGGGTGTGCAGCTCCAATCCTTCTTTAATTTCATCCATCACCGACTGCAATTTACTTAGCCCATTTTACAAAGCTACCGATACACCTTTGATAATATCTCTTACTTCCTCATCTGAAACTACAGCTACAATCATTTCCAGCTCATTTTTCTCTAATTCAGTTGCCATCTTGTTTTCTATCAGCTTGTTTTTTTTATTATGAGTAGCTTGGAAGGGTTTTGTAGACATACCCCTATGCCTTTTGAACAAAAATATGTTCATAGACTGATATTTTATCTTTTCTAGGCTGTAGGTAATTTTCGGGGGGGTCTATTTGGTCACGATGTGCAATGATACTAGAAGATCCTCCCAAAGCTTTCTTTATGTCTTTTCACATGTACTGGATCACAAGAAGTCCACCTGCAGGAGAAATAGGTACAAATGACCATGGGTAGAAATTGCCCATGGCGAATTTCAAAGTGAAAGCATATGAGTAAAACATATGTGTGGTCTTTGTCCCGGTGCAGACAGTTTGAAAATTGTCCCCTTAAATAAGATAGTATTTATGGTTAGATTGTGATTATCTGCTTCTGTCTTCAAGTTTATGTTTATAAAATTATGAGTGGAGTAGAAAAGATAAATAAAGAAAGGTTATTTACCCTTTCAAATAATTCTAAAATAAAGGGACACTCCATGAAACTAAGAACCAGAAGATTTAAAACAAATTGTAGAAAGTATTTTCTATTTACTAAGCACATCATCAAAGTGAGGAATCAGTTTCCAGAGAACATAGTCAAGGCAACTAGCATAGTGGGGTCAAAAGAAATTTGGACAAGTACTTGGAGTAAAAGTCCATAAAACATTATTAGCCATGTAGACTAAAGAAAGCTATTATTACTAGAGATGTGAATCGTGTCCTCGATCGTCTTAACGATCGATTTCGGCTGGGAGGGGGAGGGAATCGTATTGTTGCCGTTTGGGTGTGTAAACTATCGTGAAAAATCGTTAAAATCGTGAGCCAACCCCCTAAAACCCACCCCTGACCCTTTAAATTAAATCCCCCACCCTCCTGAACCCCCCCCAAATGCTTTAAATTACCTGGGGATCCAGCGGTGGTCCAGAACGGCGGCGGTCCGGAACGGCCCCCTCAATTGAATCCTTTTGTCTTCAGCCGGCGCCATTTTGCAAAATGGCCGCCGCAAAATGGCGGCGGCCATAGACAAAAACGATTTGACGCAGGAGGTCATTCCGGACCCCCGCTGGACTTTTGGCAAGTCTTGTAGGGGTCAGGAGGCCCCCCCAAGCTGGCCAAAAGTTTCTGGGAGTCCAGCGGGGTTCAGGAAGCGATTTCTTGCCGCAAATCATTTTCCGTACGGAAAATGGCGCCGGCAGGAGATCGACTGCAGGAGGTCGTTCAGCGGCGGTCCGGAACCCCCGCTGAATGACCTCCTGCAGTCGATCTCCTGCCGGCGCCATTTTCCGTACGGAAAACGATTCGCGGCAAGAAATCGCTTCCTGAACCCCGCTGGACTCCCAGAAACTTTTGGCCAGCTTGGGGGGGCCACCTGACCCCCACAAGACTTGCCAAAAGTCCAGCGGGGGTCCGGAACGAGCTCCTCCGTCGAATCATTTTTGTCTATGGCCGCCGCCATTTTGCGGCGGCCATTTTGCAAAATGGCGCCGGCTGAAGACAAAAGGATTCAATTGAGGGGGCCGTTCCGGACCGCTGCCATTCTGGACCACCGCTGGATCCCCAGGTAATTTAAAGCATTTGGGGGGGGGTTCGGGAGGGTGGAGGATTTAATTTAAAGGGTCGGGGGTGGGTTTTAGTGGGTTTTAGTGTGCCGGTTTTCCTGCCCTCCCCCTTCCCCCGATTTACGATTTTTTAACGATAAATCGGGGGAATTGGTATTGTATCGTGGCCCTAACGATTTTTGATGATTTAAAATATATCGGACGATATTTTAAATCGTCAAAAAACGATTCACATCCCTAATTATTACCTCTGGCAGTGAGCAAAAGGAAATAAATCTATTTTATAAGAATCGCAGGGTACTTGCAATCAGGACTGTCTCTTGTTGGAGTCAGGATGCTGGACCTTGGTCTGGCCCAATATGACATGTTCATATATCTTTCCTCCATGCTGGCATCATAACTAAGATCAACAGAAATCACATTCATCTACAATAAAAGTTGGAAAAACTCACTTAAATGATTTATATGTCAATGACTATCATATAGCACGGGTTTGCACCATGTCAAAGCTTGTAAATCCCTTAAATGTGCTGGATAAAATCATTGGTCATTTACATGTGATTTCATGTATTTTTTTTGAGCAATTTAGTTTAGCATTTAAAACAAATCTGCACCATTTAAAGAATAAAAGTCTACACTTATCAGAGTGCTTGGGTATTCCAGGAAAGGTTCTCTCAAAATTCTTAAGACACCCGTGTGTAGTGTGTCTCTTCACCCAGCTGAGTGCTTGGGTATTCTGGGAAAAGTTCTCTCAATGTTCTTTAGGCACTAATGTGTCAACTTATCCAAGATGTCTCTCAGAAACCTTCTATACCTGACATTGCAATGTTTCAGAAGGAATCTTCCTTCATAGGGAATTGTGTCAAATCACTCTAGCTTTCCATACAGAAGTCCTGGCATTCTTTTACTCAATACCACAGAACTTTTAGTATCCAAGAGATGGAGCTGCTGTGGTTGCCTTACATGCTCATTGTACTGTATGATGGCCATTTACATATAAATCATTTAAGTGAGATTTTCCCACTTTTATTGTAGATGAGTGAGATTTCTCTTGATTTTGTTATTAAGATTCTTACATAAGAACATAAGAATGTGCCATACTGGGTCAGACCAAGGGTCCATCAAGCCCAGCATCCTGTCTCCAACAGTGGCCAATCCAGGCCATAAGAACCTGGCAAGTTCTTTAAAACTAAAGTCTATCCCGTGTTACTGTTGCTATTAATAACAGTGTCTATTTTCTAAGTCAACAAATAATAGCAGGTAATGGACTTCTCCTCCAAGAACTTATCCAAACCTTTTTTAAACCCAGCTGCATTGAGGGGCAGATTTTAAAAGGGTTACACTGAGGGGCAGATTTTAAAAGGGTTACATGGATTTTAAAAGGGTTACCCTATTTTGCATAGGCCCGGCAATGCGCTCAAGCCCTGGGACGCACGTATGTCCCGGGGTTTGAAAATGGGAGCGGGGTGCGTGCAGGGGGGGGGGGGGTGTCGCAGTGCCTCCATGCACAGTGGCCATTTGCCGCTGTGCCCGGGATTGCGGGCCGGCTGTTGGCGGGCGCGAACAACCTACACCTGCCCGGAGGCAGGCGCAACTTCTAAGTTAAAGGCAAGGGGGGGTTTAGGTGGGGCTAGGGGGCGGGTTAGGTAGGGAAAGGGAGGGGAAGGTGGAGGGATGGAGGGAACGGAAGAAGTCTGCACGGCTCGGTGTGCACAAGTGTGCACCCTTTGCACGCACCGGCCCCAGATTTTATAACATGTGCACGGCTGCGCGCGCATGTTATAAAATCGGGCGTAGATTTGTGTGAGCTGGATTGCGTGCACAAATCTACACCCATGCCTAAATCTTAAAATCTGGCCATAACTGCACTACAAATTCCAGAGTTTAATTGTGTGTTGAGTGAAAAAGAACTTTCTCCGATTAGTTTTAAATGTGCCCCATGCTAACTTCATGGAGTGCCCCCTAGTCCTTCTATTATCTGAAAGAGTAAATAACTGATTCACATTTTCCCATTCTTGTCCTCTCATGATTTTGAACACCTCTATTATTAGGGATGTGAATCGTTTTAGGACGATTAAAATTATCGTCCGATAATTTTAATGTCGTCTTAAACCGTTATGGAACACAATACAATAGAGATTCTAACGATTTATCGTTATAAATCGTTAGAATCGTGAGCCGGCACACTAAAACCCCCTAAAACCCACCCCCGACCCTTTAAATTAAATCCCCCACCCTCCCGAACCCCCCCCCCAAATGACTTAAATAACCTGCGGGTCCAGCGGCGGTCTGGAACGGCAGCGGTCCGGAACGGGCTCCTGCTCCTGAATCTTGTTGTCTTCAGCCGGCGCCATTTTCCAAAATGGCGCCGAAAAATGGCGGCGGCCATAGACGAACACGATTGGATGGCAGGAGGTCCTTCCGGACCCCCGCTGGACTTTTGGCAAGTCTCGTGGGGGTCAGGAGGCCCCCCACAAGCTGGCCAAAAGTTCCTGGAGGTCCAGCGGGGGTCAGGGAGCGATTTCCCGCCGCGAATCGTTTTCGTACGGAAAATGGCGCCGGCAGGAGATCGACTGCAGGAGGTTGTTCAGCGAGGCGCCGGAACCCTCGCTGAACGACCTCCTGCAGTCGATCTCCTGCCGGCGCCATTTTCCGTACGAAAACGATTCGCGGCGGGAAATCGCTCCCTGACCCCCGCTGGACCTCCAGGAACTTTTGGCCAGCTTGTGGGGGGCCTCCTGACCCCCACGAGACTTGCCAAAAGTCCAGCAGGGGTCCGGAAGGACCTCCTGCCATCCAATCGTGTTCGTCTATGGCCGCCGCCATTTTTCGGCGCCATTTTGGAAAATGGCGCCGGCTGAAGACAACAAGATTCAGGAGCAGGAGCCCGTTCCGGACCGCTGCCGTTCCGGACCGCCGCTGGACCCGCAGGTTATTTAAGTCATTTGGGGGGGGTTCGGGAGGGTGGGGGATTTAATGTAAAGGGTCGGGGGTGGGTTTTAGGGGGTTTTAATGTGCCGGTTTTGCGATTTTTCGATTTTTCACGATTTTTCACGATTTTTCACGATTTTTCACGATATTTTACCCCCCCAAACGGCAACAATACGATTCCCTCCCCCTCCCAGCCGAAATCGATCGTTAAGACGATCGAGGACACGATTCACATCCCTATCTATTATATCCCCCCTCAGCCGTCTCTTCTCCAAGCTGAAAAGTCCTAACCTCTTTAGTCTGTCCTCATAGGGGAGCTGTTCCATCCCCTTTATCATTTTGATTGCCCTTCTCTGTACCTTCTCCATTGCAACTATATCTTTTTTGAGATGCGGTGACCAGATTTGTACTCAGTATTTAAGGTGCGTTCTCACCATGGAGTGATACAAAAGCAGTATGACATTTTCCGTTTTATTCACCATTCCCTTCCTAATAATTCCCGTTGGCTTTTTTGGCTGCTGCAGCACAATGAACTGACAATTTCAATGTGTTATCCACTATGATGCCTAGATCTCTTTCTTGGGTGGTAGCTTCTAATATGGAACCTAACATTGTGTAACTATAGCATGGGTTATTTTTCCCTATATGCATCACCTTGCACTTATCCACATTAAATTTCATCTGCCATTTTGATGCCAAATTTTCTAGTCTCACAAGGTCTTCCTGCAATTGATCTACATGCTTATTAACTCCTTCAAAAAGTGATGCAGATTTGTGAGGCAAGACTTGCCTTGGGTAAAGCCATGCTGACTTTGTTCCAGTAAACCATGTCTTTCTATATGTTCTGTGATTTTGATATTTAGAACACTTTCCACTATTTTTCCTGGCACTGAAGTCAGGCTAACCGGTCTCTAGTTTCCCGGATCGCCCCTGGAAACCCTTTTTAAATATTGGGATTACATTAGCCACCCTCCAGTCTTCAGGTACAATGAATGATTTTAATCATAGATGACAAATTTTACTAATGGGTCGGAAATTTCTTTTTTTAGTTCCTTCAGAACCTGGGGTATATACCATCTGGTCGAGGTGATTTACTACTTTTCAGTTTGTCACAGGCCTACCACATCTACTAGGTTCACTGTGATTTGGTTCAGTCCATCTGAATCATTACCAATGAAAACCTTCTCCAGAACGGGTATCTCCCCAACATCCTCTTCAGTAAATACCAAATCAAAGAAATAATTTAATCTGTCCATGAAAGCCCTATCTTCTCTAAGTGCCCCTTTAACCCCTTGATCATCTAATGGTCCAACTGACTCCTTCACAGGCTTTCTGCTTCTGATATATTTTAAAAAGTTTTTGCTGTGATTTTTTGCCTTTACGGCCAACTTTTCAAATTCTCTCTTAGCCTGTCTTATCAATGACTTACATTTAACTTGTCAACACTTATGCATTATCCTATTTTCTTCTGTTGGATCCTTCTTCCAGTTTTTGAATGAAGATTTTTTGGCTAAAACAGCTTCTTTCACCTCACCTTTTAACCATGCCGGTAATTTTTTTGTCTTCGTTCCACCTTTCTTAATGTGTGGAATACATCTGGACTGTGCTTCTAGGATGGTATTTTTTAACAATGACCATGCCTTTTGCACACTTTTTCCCTTTGTAGCTGCTCCTTTCAGTTTTTTTCTAAGTATTTTTCTCATTTTATCAAAGTTTCCCTTTTGAAAGTTTAGCACGAGAGCCAAGGATTTATTTACTGTCCCACTTCCAGTCATGAATTCAAATTTGATCATATTATGATCACTATTGCCAAACGGCCCTACTACCATTACCTCTCTCACCAAATCCTGTGCTCCACTGAGAATTAGATCTAAAATTGCTCCCTCTCTTGTCAGTTCCTGAACCAATTGCTCCATAAAACTGTCATTTATTCCATTCATGAACTTTATCTCTCTAGCATGTCCTGATGATACATTTACCCAGTCAATATTGGGGAAATTGAAATTTCCTATTATTACTGCACTACCAATTTGGTTAGCTTCCCTAATTTCTCTTAGCATTTCACTGTCCGTCTCACCATCTTGGCCAGGTGGACAGTAGTATACTTATATCACTATAGTCTTCCCCGACACACAAGGGATTTCTACCAATAAAGATTTGATTGTGCATTCAGTCTCATGCAGGATGTTTATCCTGTTGGACTCTATGCCTTCACGGACATAAAGCGCTACACCACCTCCCAGGTGCTCCTCTCTGTCATTGCGATATAATTTGTACCCCGGTATAGCACTGTCCCATTGGTTAGCCTCCTTCCACCATGTCTCTGATATGCCAATTAAGTCTATGTCATCATTCACTGCTAAATAATCAATTACTAAGAAGCCACTACCTCTCCTAAATTAATCACAAACCAAGGAGAGAGGAGATTCAACTCACTCACCAAATCTAAGCAACAAATCTCAATGAACTTGTTATCCAACAATTAATTTCCCGGCAAATGACAATATCATAAAAGTTGTTGCTCTAATGTTGTAATCTGCAGCCTCTCACCACGCAATGGGTCGCAGGCCGTTATCAGCTTACAGAGCTTGATTTACTATAATCATTTACTGTCATTTGTCCACCCACCAAATACCTTTATTCAATAACCCATCTTATAAACCTATTACTATTTTCTCAAAATGTAAACTTTAACTGAACGAAAACGTTCTTTAAAAGTCAAGTTCATCACAAATTGGAATACTTAGCCATAAATTTTTCATCGAGCAGCTACAATGCTTTGCTGTTCAGTTTCAACATCCCAACATGTTTCGACTGAAATGTCAGTCTTCTTCAGGGGAAATGTAATATCTCGAATCAGGCCAAAATATTCATTATGTCCTAAAAATTAAAAACCAAAAATTAAAAAGACACACTCAAAGCAGACCACACAGCTAGAAATCTAAGCTAAGCCAATATGTAGCATAGACCGTCATTCATTATTGCAACGTATGGAAATATGCTCCACTTACCCGGACTGAAGTTACAGGTCTCTCTAGAGATTCAAAAATGGCGCCTCAGCGCCTGCTATTAGTACGTTTAGAGATTTAGTGGTGAAAGAGATACGTGCTCTACAGAAGTTGGTATTCACAAATGAATCTAATATTTCCGAGTCTGAACATAGTGCATTAATTGAACTTAAACAAGATTCTTCAATTGTCATCAAAGCCGCCGATAAAGGCGGGGCGGTGGTTGTAATGGACGTAGAGAAATACCGGACTGAAGTGATGCGTCAGGTGAATGATCCATTTTATTATTCTAGACTATCAGAAGATCCCACCATAGAAATGAAAAAAGACATTGATTGTCTGGTTGAAATGGCTTTCTCCAGGTTTTGGATTACGTCTCGTGAGAAGAGATTTTTGACAGTTGATTTTCCAAAGATACCGGTATTATACATATTACCGAAAGTGCACAAGACATTAGTGAATCCCCCTGGTAGACCTATAGTGTCTACCAGGGGTTCACTGTTGGAACCACTATCTATCTTCGTCGACAAATTTTTGGCACCGATGGTGAGTAAACTCCCATCATATGTTAGGGACTCGTCTGATTTGATGTGTCAGTTAGATTTTTTGACGGCACAATTATTCCCCAATAACCGTTTGGCGCTGGCTACAATTGATGTGGTTTCACTTTATACGAATATTCCACAGCAAGAGGCCATTGAAATTATTGCAGCTAAATTGAGTGAAGTGACATCTCGTATTCCATCTATATTCTTAGTCAATCTGGCACGTATAGCCCTGGAACAAAACTTTTTCATGTTTAACAATGAATTTTTTCTCCAAAAGAAAGGGGTGGCTATGGGTGCCACAATGGCGCCTGATGTGGCTAACTTGTATATGGGGAATTTTGAAGAAAAATTTGTGAAAGACAATCCCTTTAACAACCATATAAAATTATGGAGACGATACATTGACGACATTCTGGTGGTATGGGAGGGTGAACTTAGTGAATTTACAGTATTCATGGAATGGTTGGAAGGTTGTGATAATAATTTGAATTTTACATACACTTTTGATAAGAACCAAGTAGCTTACTTGGATATTTCAATTACGTTACAACCTATGGGGTTTGAATTTTCTATATATCGCAAACCGACCGACAGAAATACGTTGTTACGGTATGACAGCTGTCATCTTCATCATCTACGCAACAATCTACCTTATGGCCAATTTTTGCGATTAAGAAGATTGTGTTCAGACATTAGAGAGTACAAATCGAAAGCCCAGGTGATGAGCCAGAATTTCCAACAAAGAGGTTATCCTCCTCAGATTGTCAGGAAGGCGTATAAGCGAGCACGCTGGATCAACAGAGATTTATTGTTTTTGCCTAAAAATGTTCAACAAGATAATAATAGGCTGGTGTGCGTATTACCTTTCTCTTCACAAGTCTATAAAGTTCAGAATATCATAAAAATTTTTTGGCACATTTTACATCTACATGAAGGGTTCAATGAACCTTCTAGGTTTGCCTTTAAGCGAGGAAGAAACCTGAGGGACATGATTGTACATTCCAATTTCGCAGATGAAAAAGTTGATGGAGAGAACAGAGACCTTGGTATTAAAGGACATTTCCCTTGTGGGAATTGCACTGTATGCACTCAATCTTTTGCAGGCAGTGTTTTACCGTTTTTTGCAAATGGTAAATTTCATTTTCGTTCTCTCACCAACTGCGAGTCCAAAGGCGTGATCTACGGGTTATGGTGCCCGTGTCCTCGTTTATATATTGGCAAAACCATACGTTCTTTAAAGACCCGCATGATCGAACATAGGAGTGCCATCACGCGTGGTAAGGTAGAAGCGCCGGTAGTACAGCACTGCCTTTCATATTTTCACACGTTTGATGATCTAACATTTGCTGTAATAGAAAAACCTTTGCCTAAGAGTCGGGGAGGAGACTTTGATGGTTATCTTCTTCAAAGAGAGCAAAAATGGATCTACTACTTTAATACGGTTGATCCAGAAGGATTAAACAAAGACATCGACTGGTCGGTTTTTTAAAGAAATTATGGTGGTTTAAGAGCATAGAACTATGGGCAATGTAGTTTATCGGGTATAGAGGATCCGGATTTCCGGTTGCTAGAATGGATGGGATGTGTTTAAATTCAGAGTGAGTACGACTGTAGAGACCAACTAGGACGCTGAGGCGCCATTTTTGAATCTCTAGAGAGACCTGTAACTTCAGTCCGGGTAAGTGGAGCATATTTCCATACGTTGCAATAATGAATGACGGTCTATGCTACATATTGGCTTAGCTTAGATTTCTAGCTGTGTGGTCTGCTTTGAGTGTGTCTTTTTAATTTTTGGTTTTTAATTTTTAGGACATAATGAATATTTTGGCCTGATTCGAGATATTACATTTCCCCTGAAGAAGACTGACATTTCAGTCGAAACATGTTGGGATGTTGAAACTGAACAGCAAAGCATTGTAGCTGCTCGATGAAAGATTTATGGCTAAGTATTCCAATTTGTGATGAACTTGACTTTTAAAGAACGTTTTCGTTCAGTTAAAGTTTACATTTTGAGAAAATAGTAATAGGTTTATAAGATGGGTTATTGAATAAAGGTATTTGGTGGGTGGACAAATGACAGTAAATGATTATAGTAAATCAAGCTCTGTAAGCTGATAACGGCCTGCGACCCATTGCGTGGTGAGAGGCTGCAGATTACAACATTAGAGCAACAACTTTTATGATATTGTCATTTGCCGGGAAATTAATTGTTGGATAACAAGTTCATTGAGATTTGTTGCTTAGATTTGGTGAGTGAGTTGAATCTCCTCTCTCCTTGGTTTGTGATCATTCACTGCTATACATTCTAATTCTCCCATCTTACTTCTTAGACTTCTGGCATTAGCATACAAACATTTCAAAGTTTGTTTTTTGTTTGTATTTTTATTCTGCTTTTTAATTGATAGGGATAAGTTAGAATTTTTTTTAGCTCAGGTGAGTTTTTAGTTATAGGCACTTGGACTACTTTTCTTATTATTAGAACCTCACTGTCGGGATGCCCTAATTCTAATGCATCATTAGTATCCTTTGAAGATACCTACCTCCGAACCATGCACTGCTGAGCAACTGTTGGGTTCTTTAGCTTAGTATTGATATCATAATCTAAGCATGCTTAGTGTGGTTCCTCCAACCTATTCCTGATACATTGCATGTCAGAATAGGTATAATAAAGTTCATGAACTGACAATATATTGAAGAGCTTTGATCATCCTGAAATACAGTATAAAGGAGTTTATGCCAATTTTCTGAGATATGCACCATTTCATCACCACATTTCTTAAACATAGGATATAAATATTTGTATTTAAATTTTTTCAGCATATTTTTCTGTGTTGACTTTGGGTGAATTGAGCCCAAAATGTTAAGTGAGGGAGTAATATAAGACTAAACTACTTTGCTATAAATATTATTTTCATTGTTGATACATAGTCAGCAATATTTTGAGGGCAATTTCAAACTGCTTGTATTGATGCAAAGTACACAGGTATGTTTTGTTACCAGCGTACTTTGTGCTAGTTTTCTAAGGAAAGGCATGAAAGGAATTTTATTTTGAAAACTCCCTTGGGTACAAAGTGCCTGTGGACATTTATATCTTTTTGTTGTGTAAGTAGAGTTTTGCATGAAAAGGACAGGCACAGATTTGAAAATGTCATCTTTGAATTCATTTTTGAACCCCAATCTGAATTTGCCTCTGGCAATGCCTCCGTTTCATATGGCTTAAAATCAGTGCAAAGTGGAACAATGCTGGATCTTTAGCAGCACTGAGGTTGGGTGTTTTGAGACAGTTGATTAATACAGATAAAAACAAACACTTTTATCCATGTAAATTGATTTCAGAATTGCTCTTCCCATGATTAATCCCTGTCCTCATAGCTAGTATTGCTTATTTCCTCTGATTCTTAGTGCGTTTGGATTTTCTTTCATTATATACTGAGGTAGCATAGACATTTTTTGATTCAATAAATTTGTTGTAAACAGATACTGGTTTATGCCTGCTCCTTTCCTTTTCATTTTGCCTGGATTTTCTACTCTTCCATATATAGTTATTATTTAAAGAAGCAGAAAATGAGGAATCAAGCTAAGCAAAGGAAATATTCTAATGAGAATGAAATAATACATGTTCAGTGGTATATACAGTGTATCCATTTTAACGTTAGTCTTGCATTAAAGTCAACATACTTGCTATTGCCTTTTCTTGCTCTAGTACCTCACTGCAAAAACTCTGTGAAGGCATGGTCTAACTGCTTGATAGGCTATTTGTCACAGAATACAAATTAAACAATCCAATACTTTAGAACTAGGGAATCCAACTCTGCCAGTCTATCAGTAATTCCTGTTTTAATAACACCTTTGCATAATCATGGAGTTTTGCTGCAAGCCAGTCTGCTCTATTGTGAGAGCTTAGTAACACATTTTACACTTGGTCTTTTGTGTAAATCCATGCATTTTTATGAGGACTGTGTGTCCTAACCCAAGAAAATAAATTTAGAAAAGATGTGAATGAGTAACATTGTATCGTTATTTTACAACTGATTTTCTTATTAAAATATGTATGTGCTCTTGGGATACTATATTGTAATGTAAAAATATCTCTTTTAGTGGGAGGTATAGGTCTCAATTTGTAGTTTAGGCAGCAGATGTCTACTACAATTAGAATTTGTTGAGCTGACTCAACTTTTGAAATGCTCTGTGTCTCGGATTTTATATTGAAATTTTATGCTGGGGTTGAAAGATGTTGCTAGGGATTATAAACCTAGGGAAGAAAGCAAAGCAGGTGATAATATTTTTAAAGAGAATATAGAGGGAGATGTTGCTTGTAAAGAAATATTTACAAATTAAAATAATATATCTTGCAACATGGAAATCTAAAAATCTTTCTTCATACCAAATTATGCTACTGTGATTTATTGCTGTCCTGATAAATAAAATCCAATGCAACAAATGAGAACTATAAAGTGCTATACTCCAAAGCAATATTATCTATATAAAGAATTTCATCAGGCTAACTGATTAAACAAATGCAGATTAAAATCTCTTTGTATCCTCCTTCAAAGCTACTAAAACTCTTTATTTGTTTAGCTGTTTATCTTGATGAAAGTTTCCTATGTAAATTAAAACATTGGTATTTGAATGATATACCTTATTCAGCAATTGATTGTGACTTTTGTTGTTCCTAGGCACTATTGGGATTGTATTTCTCCAAAAACAACACAGTGGAAACAAAAAACTTATATTATTCTTTAGCCTTGAAGGTGTCAGCAAGCCTGACATTGTGTGACTTAAATAGTGACCAACCGGTCTTCTAATCATCCACCTTCAAAAGATCTTTTAATGCAAAAAATATTTTTTTGTTTTTTATATTGATTTTTCTAAAAAGACCTCTGTTTTCAAAACAGTGAATAACAAAAGACTCTTTGATATTGTTATCCAAAACAGCCCAACACGGCCGGTGTTTCGTGGTTTTAAGTCCTTTCTACACTGGTTGAATTCTCCTAATCATCATCTTCATTTTACAGCTGAAATACAATGGGAATCTATTTCCTTCTTAGATATAAGGATCACCATGATTGATGGCAAATTCATAACATCATTATATCGCAAGCCAGTGTGCTCTAACACTTATTTGCAATTCGACAGTGCTCATCCTAAGAATTTCAAATTGAATCTTCCTATAAGTCAGTTTATTTATTTATTTAGTTTTATTTTTGGTTTTTTATATACCGGTCTTCTTGCATTGGATGCAAATCAAATCGTTTACATTGAACAATTGAACTTGCTTGAAGGCATTACATATAACGAAGAACATAGAACATATAGTAACATTAAAATAACATGGAAATTGAAGTATTCATCTTATACTGATGCCTTGCAGAAAGGCCAATGAGGATTGAGAATTAAAAATTAAATAATAGATGGATTTATCAAATGAAATTGGGCTAAGGAGCAAGGAGAAGATAAGTAGAGGGAGGACGCGGGGGTGAAAGGGAAGGGGAAAAAACAGAGGGTCCAGAAAAAGGTGGATATAAAAGGAGAGTTTGAGGGTGGAATTATACCAAAAGACCAAACAAATCATAATTGCCAAAGGAGGTAGACTGTAAGAAGTCAGGGAAATGCTAGGCTGAATAGCCAAGTTTTCAGTTTTTTCTTGAAGGACTGCTGGCAGGGGTCCTGTCTGAGGTCTGTTGGAAATGAGTTCCAATGAGAAGGACCTGCTGTGGAAAGAACCCTATTCCTTAGCGGAGTTTTGGCTTGAGGGACAAAAAGGGTGCCTTGATAAGCTTTTCTTATTGGTCTCTTTGATTTGATGGTGCGAAGCTGATAGGTAAGATCAATTGGAGCTAAGTTATTTAAGGATTTGTGCATGATGGTCAGGGCTTTGTAGAGGACTCTGTATTTAATCGGACGCCAGTGGAGTTTGTAGTGGATGGGCGTGATGTGGTCTCTCTTATTAGAGTTAGTCAAGATCCTGGCTGCTGAGTTTAGTAACATCTGTAAAGGCTTAATGGAGTTGGCTGGAAGACCAAGTAGCAAAGCGTTACAGTAGTCAACTTTGGTGAGGATGATTGATTGAAGAACAAGGCGGAAATCGTGTGAGTGCAAAAGGGGTTTTAGCTTTTTCAGAACTTGTAATTTGAAAAAGCACTCTTTAGTTGTGTTATTTACAAATCTTTTGAGGTTCAGCTGATTGTCCAAAAGCACGCCTAGATCTCTTACATGGGAAGTGTTTTTGAGGTTGTCCAGGATAGTTGTAAGGGGATAGTGATTAGAGGTAGTGTCTTTTTGTGGTTGACCAATTATAATGGAGGATGTCTCTCTAGGAATGAAGTTGTCTTCCTGGGAGATGATGAGGTATTCAGTTTTTTCCTTGTTGATGACTAGGTTAAGTTTGGTAAGGAGCGAGATGATTTCCTGCAAGCAATATTCCCAGAAGATTAAAGCATTTTGTAGGGACTGTTACTGAGAAATGAACGGAACCAGTCTAGGGCAGTGCCTGAAATACCAGTGTCGGCTAGTCGGTCAAGAAGGATTGAATAGTTCACCGTATCGAAGGCCGCAGAAAGGTCAAGGAGAATGAGAAGGTGAGGTTGTCTTTTTTTCTGAACTTAGGAAGACTGAGTCCATGAGAGAAATCAGAAGGGATTCTGTGTTAAGGGATTTCCGAAATCCATATTGAGATGGAGCCAGAATCTTGAGTTCTTCCAAGCAGACTGTAAGCTGTTTATTGACTATTTTTTCCATGACCTTAGCAATGAAGGGTAAGTTAGCAATAGGGCGAAAATTTGCTGGTTCAGCTGTTGACAGATTAGGTTTTTTTAGGAGAGGTTTCAAGATGGCTTGCTTGAGAGAGTCTGGAACTTGACCATGAGTTAATGAACAGTTAATGATTTCTGCGATGGGTTTCGCTATGGTGTTTGGTATTGAAATGAGAAGTTTTGAAGGGATGGTATCTAGAGGATGTGAAGAGGGTTTGAGTTTCTTTAGAATATTAATAACTTCAAGTGATGAGGTGGTCTCGAAGGATTCGAATGATGAGGTGGTCTCGAAGGATTCTAACCTGGCGTTCTGATGTGATACTGTGGTCTGCGAGAGGAGGGTAGTAGGAGTGGAGGTGTGAAACTGTTTGGTGAGCTTGATAATTTTTTCTTCGAAGAAGGAGGCGAGTTCTGTAGCTTTGGCGAGAGCTTGGTCATCTGGAATGGATGGAGGAGGGGGTTTGGTGAGAGCTGAGATGTATGAAAAAAGAGATTTGGAGTCAAATATGAAATGGTGAATTTTTTTCACGTAGAAGTCTTTCTTTGTTTTAAAGATGGTGTTCCTGTACTTATTGAGTATGGATTTGTAGATTGCTTGAATCGTGGGAGTGGGATTTCTGCACCAGATATGTTCTTTGTTTCTAAGGTCTAATTTGATAGCCTTCAGTTCGTGTGTGAACCAGGGTTTTCTGTTATCCTGGGCCTTGTGAATCACCTTGGTGGTTAGTGGGCAGATTTGGTCTGCGACTTTGTTGGTGATTGCATGCCATGAAGTGAAGGCTGAGGTCATGTCGGTGAGGTCGAGATGTGGCAGTTCCTTTTCAAGATGATTGGTAATAGTATCTGATGAACAGGGTTTCCTGAAGTGAATTGTGGTTTTGGGGAAAAAAGGTGGCGGATAGTCTGCTGTCTTAATGACCGTTGTGATGATAAAGTGGTCTGACCAGGGTACGGGCATACAGGTTGGAGGGGAAGAGGGAGAGATGCCTTCGTTCACGAAGATCAGGTCCAAAGTGTGGCCTGCTTTGTGAGTTGGGTTGTCTATGATCTGTTTGAAACCCATGTGCTTAAGTGAAGTTAGGAAAGTTTCACAGTTAGGGGAGCGTTTGTTCGAGTCAACATGTAAATTGAAGTCTCCCATTATTAATGCAGGGGAGTCATAGTTGATGTGCTTGGATATGTATTCTATAATGTGAGATGGGTCTGACTCTAATTTTCCGGGAGGAGCATAAATAAGGCATATTTGGAGCTGTTTGGATTTGAAACATGCAAATTCAAGGTTTGAGATTGAAAGGGAATGTTGAAGAGTTATCTTTAGTTCTTTCTTTGCTGCTAAAAGAAGTCCGCCTCCTCTTTTCTTAGGTCTTGGAACTGAGAAAATATCGTAGGTTGGAGTGGGAAGTTGATTTATAAGTACTGAGTCTGTGGGTTTTAACCAAGTTTCTGTGATGGCACAGATGTCTGGATTGGCCTCTGAGAGATAATCATTAAGAATGTGTGATTTTTTAGAGAGGGATTGAGCATTGAAAAGGGTCAGCGAGAATAGTGAGAGGCCTAGTGATTGTGTGACTGGTGAGAGAATAATAGGGATGTCTCTTCTGTTGTATGAGATGTATCGGAGGTGGTTTCTCTTTCTGTTTGGGGTGTTTGCTGATGATAGGGATGGTGAAGGAGTGCATTTTAAAAGGGAAGTGCACTCGTTAGAGCCTAGATAAAAGTTGGAATTGTAGACTGTCTGAGGAGGGGCGAAGTGAGATAGACGTTGGGATTGCAAGGGAAAAAGCTGCCTTACAGGGCTGCATGAAGGGGCCACAAAGGGGCCTGCCCCTTTGTCACGCTCCTTCGGCGCACGGCGCCGGGAGCAGTAAGGATTTAAAGTTCCCCCTGCTTGCCTTTGATTGGTTGTCAGGAGAAGTCTCCGCGATTGGTTGGGGCTTCGGGGGCCAGCTTTGCGGTGAAGGAGAGTTTCGTCGAGGATCAACGGAGCGGCGCTGAGGTCCGGAGATCGGCAGCAGCCCCGTTGTGGGAAGGCATGCAGGAAAATGGCCTTACCCCGGCGGGACTGAGGTGTCGATTGCGCAGGCCAGCACCGCCGCGATCGAGGCTGGAAGAAGAAATGGCGCCGGGAGCAGTAAGGATTTAAAGTTCCCCCTGCTTGCCTTTGATTGGTTGGCAGGAGGAGTCTCTGCGATTGGTTGGGGCTTCGGGGGCCGGCTTTGCAGTGAAGGAGAGTTTTGTTGAGGATCAACGGAGTGGCGCTGAGGTCCGGAGATCGGCAGCAGCCCCGTTGTGGGAAGGCATGCAGGAAAATGGCCTTACCCCGGCGGGACTGTGGCACCGATTGTGCAGGCCAGCACCGCCGCGATCGAGGCTGGAAGAAGAAATTTGACTCAGACGGCTATGTACCACCCTGGCTGATTTTGAAACTCAGTCAAAATTGCTACGTGAACAGTTTTTTGGCTCATGGTTATCCACGTTCAAGTGTCCGAAAGGCTTATTTACGGGCAAAATTTTCTCAGAGTAGCTGTTTCTTCCACACAGAGAAGATGACACTTCCCGCCATACCTATGTCTTACCTTATTCCTCAGATGCTCATCTGATTCGACAATCGGTACTTAAATACTGGCATGTATTACAAACACATGATGTTTTTCATGTTCCTCCACGAATTACTTTTTCACGTGCAACTAATTTAAAAGACATATTGGTGAGATCTGATTGCTCTATTTCTTCAGAAGTAAATGATATTCTACAGGGGTCACATTTTCCATGCAATAACTGCTCAGTTTGTGCATCTTCGATGTCGGTTCAGGAATCATTGACTGTCAGTTCTGAAACAGAACCACATGTTTGTCTACCATGGTCATTTATTTGATTCGCTGCCCTTGCGAGCTACTATACGTTGGCAAAACGAAACGTCTTTTAAAAACTCAATGATAGAGCATAGATCTAACATAAGAAATTCTCGAGTAGATGAACCATTGGTATTGCACTGCACTGAATCTGGACAGTGTTTTGATGATCTCTCGTTCTGTGCCATTGATCATGTTCCAATACATTGGCGTGGGGGTGATTGTGAATTGCTTCTGTTGCAAAATGAACAGTGGTGGATTTACAGACTTAATACTGTTGCCCCATGTGGGCTAAATACTGAATTTGACTTACATGTTTTTCTATGGTAAAGATGTGCTGTCAAGTTATCAAGAATTGTTGACAGATCTCGTGATGAATGAGGAGAACTGTTGCATTCC